>NC_056732.1:954899392-955006892 GCF_019279795.1 Protopterus annectens
ATCAGTGTTGCATACATTACTTAATGGAAACAATAATACAACAACAATGTGTTTATATAACTACAATATTGGTCAATACAATCAGTATATTGACACATATTTGATAATTGTTGTGAGTAAACCTTAGAATGTAATGTGTTGATCATGGTATGAAATATCAATGTGTATAACTGTTGCATTACGATTCCAAAGCATGGAATCAATAAGTACAATTGAAGCATAATTTGCATAAATATGAATGTACATGAAAGTCACAATGTTATGTGTGAATATGACTGTATCATAACTATATCGATATGAAATGGAATGAACTGTAGTTGTTTACATCTTCTTTTCCGGTGACAAATCTATGTCCATGCGTCATATATACAGGCCGTCGGGCTGTGTGTAGATGTATACATGTGAACCCCTCGTTTCATACCTTTCTTTGTTACTGTCTGTGGATTACCTGTGTACACACATCAATTACCATGCCATACCTTTCCGCTGTACAGGTTCTGGCATGGTGTACAGCTGGTTGGCCCTCAATCTTGCTGTGTGTTACATTGACCAGTGTCTATCTGGCAATTCGCTGGCGTGTCATGTGTGACCTTCTTGCTTCTTTAGGGACCTGATCCCATAATTGTGACGTGCTTCCACTGGCCATATATCTGTCTGTCGTCTGGGATCTGTGTGTATCCAGTCCTTTCAGGACACTTTCTGTTGTTGTTCTTTTTTGTTTACATATATGAGTACTTTGGTATGTTGTGCTATGATTGTGTGTGGAGCCTTTCTCCACGGGCCTCTGCTGACACTGGACATATATCCAGCTAGCGTAGCCCGGTCAACAAGTGTGAGCCAACTGGACGCAATTCGTACGGGGGCACCTTCTAACAAGTGGGTCGGGTTACTGATGCATACCGTCATCAATCCATACTACTAACACATACGTGATTCTATCCACATTCTATGTTTGTCTCATCACATAGCGTGTGTTTCTCAGTATTTCTAATGGTACTTTACATGGCATTGCCTGATTCCATACTTTCAGAGGCTGACATTTATGAGACATGTCTGGTTGACATGGAGGACACATCCTTAACCTGCCCTGCTTCGAGGGGATCACACACGCACACGCGCACGTGCATTTCCTAATTGTGGTTTACGCGCATGCGCACATGCATATCCGTATTCTGTCTCCATATGTTTACTGGCCCTGTGTGGTTACGTGGTCTGTGTTAGTTGTGACTATTCCGGTAACATATCTCTGATCCGGTTGACGGACGCAGGCGAACGCATACACCTTATACCTGTAACAGTCTTTGCAGCATGGACGACACATTAATGCTCACATTTATATGTTCCATAGTCGTAATTCAAACAGGACTGCATTCACGTTTGCCGGTTACTGTGACCACTACACGTTAGCTGTTCGGTGTCATTAATATGCATACCCATGGTACTTAGCTACATTTACATATCCCCCCACCCCCCCGCACTCACGCACATCACTGGCATCGCTTCTCCTGGTGGGAAAGGTGCGGTACTACATGTTAAACATTCCTTATTCCCTCCCGTTCATGGGCCAGGATGCATATGTCTTGACCGCAGGGATGTTCAGATCACAGGGGCTTATATCCCCAACGCATACAGGCCTTCGATTGACAGGGTGTCCCTGTGGTGCTTTGGGTTTGGTCTTGTCGGTCCAGTGTACGGAACTGCCCTGACCATGTACGAATGTTAGATGAGTCACATGGCCACGGTTTGTCCGTGTCTATGATACCATGTCCCCTCCCCATAATTCCTAACCGTGTGCGCTGATTGGCCGGTGTACCCGTTGTCGATGTTGTTATAGTAATTGAACACGGTCTGGTCGAACGGACCTATTTCCATTAGTAACCCTCGGCATTCATGACCTGTCTCGCCATATTACATGGGTTTAACATTGCGTGATGGCTTTCACTGAGCCACGGACATGTCCGTTGCTTAGTTTGTGCCAGTCCCGCTCTGCTACACACATTTAACATGGCGGAACAGGTTGAACAGCTCAGCAACGGGGACATCGGCCTCTCCGTCGCTGTTTAGTATTGAATCACTATGTTGACTTTGTTTCACAGAGAGAGACAGTGTTGACATTGGTAATGGACATCTCGCGCAGTACGTCCACACTGCCGCGGGTGGCGTATGTCTGCATTTAGGCGGCGGACAGGCATTATGCTGTGCCATTATGTCTGGGGAATATATGGTTTCTTGCCATAGATGATATGTCATACTAGCAATGACCCGCGTCTGGGAGTGGGTACTGCTGTATTTACCCACGGCAAGAGTGGCCTTAGGTCACGTGGTGCCCTAGGCAGAAGTACTCCATGATGCCACCGCCACATCACCCGCTACCCCCGTCCTGGTCTACCTACACAAAATAAAGGCTTGAAAGGTGCCCCGAGTGGAGCGGCGCCCTAGGAGGCTGCCTAGTTGGCCTATGCATAAGGCCACATATGTGTGTGGTCCCTCGGGCATCGGACTCGGGAACGCACCACGTCTGCCATGAGTATATCTAACATTACCCACATCCATGCGTGGTTTATTGCTATGATGTTCCACACCTGTGTTTGGACAACCTACAATAGCTTCTGCTATTGGCATGCAATGCTGTGGGTGGTGCCGGTTACCATACATATACCTTTCTCAAAAGCTGAATTTACAGTTCTGAACACTACTGTGGTCTCCTTTGAGGCCCCTGAGCCAGTGGTAAACATTACTCAAACCACTGAATGACGTACATATGCCTTCCACCAGCACCTACAGGACTGCATGGATCAGGCAATCCCATACAAAACTTAGACTCTTTGTACCAAAGCCAAGCATCCAGTCTGGTGGACCCCAGCCATGAACAAGCTCTAGAACGACTGGAGGTAGCTACTACAAGATAGGGTGGAATACTTGTAAGGTAAGACACCCTTGCTCATTGTATGTGAAGAACTACAGGCTGTCAGGAAATCATCCAGGGGAAGTTCAACAGAGGAATCAACAAGAACTCGACAGACAATCATAAGGCCTTCTTTAGCTATGTTGGACACCTGGGAGGACACTCCCAGATATGCTCACACTGGGTTCAGAATGATGTGAGGATGACTGAACCTACACGCATTGCCAACATAATGGCCGACAGGTTTGGTGCTAACTTCTCCCCCCCCCCTCACCCCCACATGGAGAGATATCTATACCAGAGGATTGTAGATCCTGGAACTTCTGTGACACACAGGTGGGAAATGCTCTCTCCAAGGCAGTAAACACAGCATCCATGGGACCAGATGGTGTCCCAGCTGTGTACTCCATTAACTCAATGGGGAATTAAACCCACAGTTAGGACAGCTGTTTAACCGTAGCCTCACCTCAGGATACGTACCCAAGTAGTGGCACAAGGGCACTGTAGTCCCACTTCACAAGGATGGTGCATCCACTGACCCTGGTAATTACCATCCCATTAGCTTGACAAGCCTTATCTGCAAAGCCATGGTGAAGGATCATGATGGAAGTCATACATAATGACATAGGGGACTTGCATACCTTGAATCCAACCCAGTTTTGCTTGGTCAAATACAGATCATGCCTTTTAAACGTGTCTGACTTTTTAGGATCAGTCACCAACGCCATTGATGAGGGCAAAGCAGTCCATACAGCCTACCTACACCTGGCAAAGGCCTTCAACACAATACCACACTCAGGTATCATTGATAAACCTGTCTGCTTGAATGTAAATACATCCTTCGCCAGAGGGGTTGCAAACTGGCTAAGTGACAGAACCCACACGGTCATAGTTGCTGGCGCCATGTCATACTCACAGCCGGTCACAGGTGTTGTCCCACGGGGCTCAGTCCTGGGTCCACTATTTTTCCACATCTACATTTCAAAAGTACAAGCAAACAGGGGGGTTATGGCTGACAATGTTTTCAGATGACTGCAAACCGGGTGCCATATTCGGACACACATCTGACACACATATCCTTCAGAAGGGCCTCACAGCTATGGATAACTGGTGCCAGACACATGGCCTACAGCTAAATGCCGGGAAATGCATAGTCATACCCTTCCTGAAGAACGAGGTTACCCCTAGCTACCATATAGGTGGCAATCCACTGAGCACAGAGGGAGTTACCAGGGATCTGGGGACCCGTGTTGTCGGTGACTGTTTGTTCGACACACACGTTGCTAACGTAGTTAGATAGACCTTCTACATTGCCCACCTGATCATGAAGGGATTCACATCTAGATCAGGGGAGGTCATTGTCCCCTTGTACTCATCACTCATTACACCTATGATTGAGTACAATGCCCCGTTCAGAATGTATCTGACCCGACACCTGCAGCAGCTGGAAAGGCCACGACAGTTCATCCACAAACGGATGCAGGGTCTCAGGAATATGTGTTATGCTGACCGACTGAAAGGGTTCCATCCCTATTCCGTCGCATACCACTTGCCCAGAGGTGACCTGTGCCTGGCATCCAAGGCCAGGTCGAACCCGGATTTGATGACTATGCTTCACCTACAGAATCTAGATCCTTCAGAATCACAAGGGCAGGTGACGTACACCTTGGCACTGTCATTAATAGAACGTGCTGGTGGGACAGATTCATCAGCCAGACACTCACTATGCTGTGGAACAACATCCCAGTACATGTGAGACAGAGCACCTGGCTGGCCTTGTTTTAGTATTTTGACAAGGATGTCTGAATTGCTTTATTCAACTAACCTTGTAAATGAATATTTACTTTACCACATTTTTAATCTTTACATTCCATTGATATATTTTACATTAGTCATAATCATAGTGTTTATGTCTATATATTAGGGTTCATTTATATTACTAGGTGTCTCTAGTTCTTTTAATATATTGGCACAATCCCTAGAACATATATATGTAACGTATACACTCAGACACTTGGAAAACATTATGTTGGTTCTTCTTTCATATTAATACATATATTTTTATTTTCGAAGAATATACATTTTGAAGCAATGTCTGATTTACTCACTGTGTGCAATCTGTAACCCCAGTAGACATTTAGCTTGTTCGCCTTTAAGGCATTTAATTAATACTTAGCACATCTTATTTACTGCCCAATTAAGGGTTTCAAATGTAGTAGGTTGAACTGCATTGTATGTATTCTGAAGCAGTCTGCTTATGAAGCAGACGAAAAGCGCTGCAATAAACTATGATGACTGCATTTAATTCCTGGGGGGCTCTGAGTGGTCACCGACCATTTCTACAGTACCTCATTTTGCTTTGGACTTTCTCATCTGGGTCTCTGTGTTATTTGTATGGGGAATGTCAAGTGTGGTCCCTATGTGTATTACCTGTGTAATGCCTTACTGCGGCAGTGTAATTCCACTGGGTTTGCAGTTATGGGTGCCATCTTGTTCATACGCTTGTCCATCCATGTGAATTGCCTACTGGACACTGGTATAGGGCTGTACACATTTCACAGCTGCATTTAGCATTCTCCGGTGGATGCTTTGCATTATTAGTAGGGAGTTAGGCAGGTACTACGCCCACATCCCTCCCACGGGGCGGGACAAAGGATTACCTGTGAAACAACACCGAGCCCAGTTTCTACATACCCAGGATCCCTTGACTGCAACAGTCGACAGTACCCATTACACATCCTTCATGTGTGCAGGACTGTGATGTGGACACACTTCTATGGACTCGGTACCCTGGGTATTTCTGTGCATATGTGCTGCATTTCATGGACAGCTATCATCAACATTAAACACGCTTGCATATGTGTGGCTGTGACGTGGTCACGACAATGAGTTCATGTAGGTGATGACGGAAGCTGGCAGGCATTCCATGAATAAATTTTTGGGTCCTACAATGGACACCACTGTGCATATGTAAAGTGTAGAGCTTGTCGGACTGTGTCCTTGTGGCCAGTGGGTTTGACTGATGCTGTGCGTTCAACAATCGCGGATGTCTGCTTGACTACCCATAGTGTGGAGTGCTACGGGAGCCATGTTTTCCGAGACCAGAACCCAATGGTGTACATCCAATGTTGCAGGTTAACAACTGCTTTAATTAATCCCCAGAGGTCACGGTTGGGAAGTATCGCCACTTTATTGTCGAAACAACACCTCCAGACTGGGTAAATCACGGGAACTTTAGCCCGGTCTTACCGGCCATTTGCAAGTGTACTTAGCAGACACGTGTCAATACATGTATGATAATACATATTGTCATGCCGACGGTAATCTATGTTATTTGGACAATGGCTTCTGCTATTGGCATCCGTTGCTGTGAGTGTTGCCGGTTACCATACACATTGCTTGCTCAGAGGCAGACTTCCCAATTCTGAACACTACTGTGGTCTCCTTTAGGGACCCTGAGCCAGTGGTCGACAGTACTGCAGCCACTGCATCACTCACATATGCCGTCTACCGGTACCTACAGGACTGCATGAACCAGGCATTCCCTTACCCAACTGTGGTTCATTGTACCAATGCCAAGCATCCAGTGTGGTGTACCCCAGCCATACACAAGCTGTACAACAAGAGGGGGTGGCTACTACAAGGCGGAGCAGACACCTTGTGAGGTATGACACCCTTGGTCATTATGTGTGTAGAGCTACACGCTGTCATGACATGGTCCAGGGCACGTTGCACAGATATACCTACATGGACCTGGCTGACAATCATACCACCTTCATTTGCTATGCTCAACACCTGGGAGGTCACTCCCACATATGCTCTGACTGGGTTCACGATGATGTGGAGTTTACTCAACATACACACATTGGCAAAATATGGGCTGACAAGTTCGGTGAGGACATCTCCACACCCTCCCCCCCACATGAAGAGATGTCTGTACCAGCGGTTTGTGGTCCCCAAATGTTCTGTGACACACGGGTGGGACATGCTCTCTCCAGGGTAGTGAACATAGCATCCATGAGACCAGCTGGTGACCCGACTGTGTACTCCACTATCTCATTGAGGAATTAGACCCACAGTTAGGACAGCTGTTTCTTTGTAGCCTCACCTCAGGTAACAAACCCAGGTTGTGTTGCACGGCAACTGTAGTCCCACGTCACAGGGCCAATGCCTCCACTCACCCTGGTTATTACTGTTCCATTACCATGAGGAGACCTATCTGCAAAGACATGTGGAGGGATCATACTGCGGCTCGTAGATGAAGGCATAGGGGACCTGCATACTTTGCATCCAACATGGTTTGGCTTGTTCAGGGGCGGTTCATGCCTTTAAAGCATGGTTGACGTTTCGGGACAGTCACCGAGCCCATTGATGGGGGTCTTGCAGTCCATACAGCCTACCTCGACCTGGCAAAGGCCTTCAACACATTACCCCCCTCAGGTATCGTTGATAAACCCATTGGCTGGGATGTGAACACGCATATCACAGGATGTGTTGTAAACTGGCTATGTGACACAACCCACGCGGTCATAGTTGCTGGCAGCATGTCAGACCTACTGCCTGTCGCAAGCGGTGTCCCATGGGGCCCTTCCCTGGGTCCACTCCTCTCATACATCTACATTTCCACAGTACAGGCACACACAGGGTTGTTATGGGCAACATTGTTTGTAGATGACTGCAAAACAGGTGCCATAGTGGGACGGACATCTGACACAGATATCCTTCAAAGGGGCCTCCCAGATATGCATATCTCCTGTCAGGGACATGTCCCACAGCTAAATGCAAAGTAATGCAACATCATACCTGTCGAGGAGTACTAGGTCACCCCTGTCCAGCATATCGGTGCCTGTCCACTGAGCGCAGGGTGATTACCAGGGATCAGGGGACAGAGTTTGTCGGTCACCATTCGCTCAACACACACGTTGCTATCGTGGTTCAGTGGGACTTGTACATTGCCCACCTGTTTGTGCAGGGATTCACATCTACATCAGGGTAGGTCATTGTCTCCTTGTACCCATTACGTGTTACACCTATGATTGACTACATTGCCCCATTCGTGGGTATCTGACCCAACACCTACAGCAGCTGGGAAGGCCTCATAGGTTAATTGTCATACAGATGCAGGGTGACATGGATTTGTGTAATGCTGCCCCACTTGTAGGACCCCTGCCCCATTCAGTCACATACCTGTTGTTTAGTGTTGACCTGTGCCTGACATACGAGGCCATGTCAACCCATATGTCATGTCTATGCTTCACCTACTGTATCTGCATCCCTCAGAACCACAAGGGCAGGTGACATGAACCTTGTCACGGTCATTAATGGGATGTGTTGGTGTGACACATACGTCACCTGGACACTCACAATGCTGTGGATCTACATCACAGTAGATGTGAGACAGAGATCCTTCCTAGCCTTGTTCGGGGTATGTTGTCCATTGGATGGGGGATTGCAGATATAGGCCGGGGATTACATCATTATCACTGCTTGACAGAGGTACAGCAATATCATAAGTATTTTATCTCCGGCACAGAAGGTTGCCAAAGTAATCATAACTATGGTGTAGGGTTATGGCTGAACATGGGTCGATGGCCTACCCTGTACCTACGGACATATGAACCTATATTCATAGTTTGTCCCATTTACACTTGTCTATCCCCTATCCTCTTTCTCATGTGTATATTTCTGTGGCACTTGCAGGTATGCTGTCTACAGTGTACATACGTCACGGTTGATGACAGTGTATCTGTGTCCCTAACACTGTGATACTGAGGACTACCACACATCCTTCACAACATTACATGGATATGTCCATTCCATTCTTCTTTGGCCTATGGGGGGTGTTAAGGCAACAATTACACAAGTCCCTGTTTGTGCATGCTTCCTGTTGGTGTTTGACCAGCCTCCGTTGCAGTCGTGTGTTGGGCGGTAGTGTTTCTGTGTGTTTGTCATGTGTTGTTATTGCCGGTACATCTGTGGGAGTTGTGGTTGGCACATGTTCCTCTTTGCAGGGACACCCATCTTGGGGTTTGTGTCATGCATCTGCACTTGGCACGTGCCATATGTCCTGTACTATTCCCACAGTCATGTATGCCTTCATGCACTACTACTGCGTGTTACTGGCTGTTTGTATGTGGTACACATGGTGATTGTGGTGGTTGGCTTGACCTATTCCCATGCTAGAACATACACATCTGTCAATTACGTTGTTTAGATCAAACTGTAACACTCATTAGTCTTTTCAAAATGACAGTCAATAACACAGGAAGCTCAGATTAACAACGTTTTAATACTGTGCACTAGGAGGCAAATAACTATGCAGTACAAGTGTAGAGTTTTGTCTGACTATATACGAGAAACAGCTGTATGAGTATTGTGTTTACAATCATCTTTGCCCACCTTAATGATGTGGTCGGTCACAGGGCATTTACATCACTATAGTCCACAATATTGTATTCCTACAACAGTGCTAAGGTAATGCTTATTAAATGTTTTACCATGAGGATAGCACAGCCTTGCGAGTCACATAGTGTATTAGACTGTCCTTCTGTAAATTCCGCTCTGTCAAGGTTCCAAGACTGTTCAGATACGATCGACACTTCATATCCTACTATGTTCCTTTGTCTCTCCGGTGAGCAGCTGTACTCTGTCTTAGATGGAGCTCACAAGGCCATCCTCCTCAGTGGAAGGATG
Source organism: Protopterus annectens (assembly GCF_019279795.1). Taxonomy (NCBI): domain Eukaryota; kingdom Metazoa; phylum Chordata; order Ceratodontiformes; family Protopteridae; genus Protopterus; species Protopterus annectens. The sequence goes on from NC_056732.1 coordinate 954,908,991, forward strand.
ACAAATATACCTGTACATACATTTATTATTCTCTAACCCAGCAGATGACTAATGCTGAATGACATACGCCTGCTGCACTGGTTACCGCCAGGGTCAGGGTTCGATCACACTGCAGCTACACTACAGGCAATTACATGCATGATAAGTTCTACTGCCATATTGTAAATTAGAATAATATGCATTATACACTATTTGCTTCTAAACTAGCACGTCATATATATGTTTAAAGATATATTTTGCTAACATTCTCCCTCCTTTGATTGCTTCTATTCTATCCGGAAACATATACAACATTATTTCATTCCCTAGCCTCTTCCTCTCTGGACCGTTTCAACAGGCAAGTCATTTGTTGTACATTTCAGAAAGGATTTCATTTTGTATTGACAAATACCACTACAGGTCTTGATACATAGTCTCGGGTACAGATACGTCGACAAAGTCCCTGACTAATACTTTCATGCAAAGTATCCCGCAACAGACACATGCTCCCAATATGAGAAGAACAACACAAATGGCAATCAAGATATTCAGTATGGCTGAACCCCATCCACCAAATGGTTTGTGGAAATGGTTCGTCAGTGGGTTTGGGCCTGGTTCTGCCATGGCTGACACCTGCTGTATTACCTCTAGGTGGGCGTTGATATTGTGCTTATTAAGTGGTACTTAGACACAGCGGTCTTCATTGATAAGCGCGACGCATTCAGTTCTCGCCGCCAGGGTGCAGTCGTGCGCTATTACATTTTGTGACACAACAGTTCTCATTGCATCCAGTTCATCAGTCACAAGTTCAAGAGCGGAAAGTCACATTGCTCATTCCTCCGACAGGTTTTGACAACTTCCTCTGTTCCCTGATTGATTTCACTACTCCACAAGCTGGGATTGTTCCAGCCCAAGATATAACGCTGTCACTCAAGTCCATATGAGTCAATATTCCTTTATCTCTTGCAGAAGAATGATTTTTCAGAACAGCTTCCATTTCACCCACTGAATTAGTAGTTATCTCGACTGTGTTCCCAGTTCTTCGAACTATATGTCTTACAGTTCGTTTTGTACCCAGAGGTAATTGTACAGTACGTCATATGACTGGAGCCAGAAAACCCAAAAAACAACTGCCGGACCAATTCTCAGGTAACCATTGATATGCTTTTTTCCCCCAAACATAATAACAATATTATACTTTACTACTGATGCGGGTTAACTCTGCATGTAACATTTTCCTCTCTATGACAGAGGACTGTTTATACAATTCAGGATGTTTCTGCACATCTTTCAACATTGTCCTCATGAAGCTTCAGTACACATCATGAATGGTGCTACAACTAGTAGTGTGATCTTTGGCTGTTATATGTCATTTGTAAGACACAGTTATGTTACAGTTACTCCCACCAACTTGAACTGTATCATGTTTATGAAAACAGACAATTCCTTTTTGTGTAACAGGTAAGTACAGTGCCACTTTGTCCTGTGATCTCACAGAACCTGTATCAAAGTGTAAATATTCACAAGTCTCAATCTATCCCCAAGGGGACAACATACATTGGAAGTCCTCCATATGATGTAGGTATGGCAGTACAAACACAGCAATTTGAAATGTTCATAGTCTGTACATGCACACGCGTCATGCCCAGGTATGTGTTGTAGTTTGGATGCCACTCTGTGGCCAGTTCATCACGTATCACTATTTCTATCTGTGTAGTTATATGCAGGTAAGGTCCCAGCAAATGTAAAGTCACCACAGACATGGCTAATAGGTGTATGATCAGTACGACAGTAAACCAAATGTCTTTGGGGTTGCTTTGTATTGTTATACAGTCTGGCCCAGGTGATTCTGTCTCTATGGTATATTGGCTACAACATGTAAATCAGACTTGATATCCTTTACCGGTTTGAATAAGGTGAGGTGAACCCAGGACAACCTCTCCGCAAACATTACTGCAGTAGGTGTTGCCAACAGTACCTGGTACCGACCTTCCCACGTTGGACTCGGACAGTTACTTTTCTGGATAACAGTGAAATACACACAGGATACTGGAGTCAGCTATGTGTCCGACTTCGCTTGCTCTTTATCTGTAAAAGAGTTTAACTGCAAAACAGTGTTATTGGTTGACAATCCTCTCATGTAAGCTAATGAGCCATCGACCTCCAGCTCTGCAGGCATGACAGCTTTCCACTGTGGCACATGATATGCCATTCCAAATACTACTTCGAAGGGGGTCAAACACTTTACATTTGAAACTGTTGTCATGCTCAGCAATGCTACAGGTAGACAGCAAATGCAACTCGTCTGGGTGTCACCCATCAACCTCCTCAACTTATTTCTCGGGATCCCAGTGTACCTCGCCACCAGTCATGATGACTGTGGGTTGTACATGCAAATGTTTATTCATGGAAATACCAATTAATCCCCCAGGTTGCTGGATTGTCTGGTTCACAAAATGTGTTCTATTGTCACTGTAGCTTCTTTACTGTATGCCAGATATAGGGATACTTTATTTTACTGGGACCTTTGCCACTGCTGCTGCATCCGGTTTCCTGATTGGGAATGCTTCTACCCATTTTGATAATATATCTATAATCACTAAACAAGCATTTCTTCCCTTCACATTTATTCAGCTGTATAAACTCCATACAAATAGTACGGAACGGTTATGGTGGTGTAGGTAAACCCACTCCCTTCGGTTTAAATGCTCCCTGTGCATGATGTTTACTGCAAATATGACACACTGCTCATGATGTTTGTATGTGGTTCCTAATTCCGTATGTTAGGGGTATTCTGTTAACCAACTGTACCATCCCCCCTGTTGAGACATGGCTCTACCCATGGCTCAACAAAGCCGCATATCTGAATACATTAGACGTTAATATTGGCTTTCTCACTGTGGATATGTACAGTCCGTCTTCAAGGATTGCTCCTCGTCATACCCATGTCTGCTTTTCTGCTTTCGTGGTTCATGTTTGCATTGTTTGTAACATTTCTACATCTGTAATGTCTGAGGATTGTCATTCCTCATTCAAAAAGACACTTTCCGACTGTGAGGCTGCTTGTTTTGCAGCTGCATCAGCTCGTGCCTTACCTTTCCTACTGTTATCCTGTTGCTTTGTATGAGCTGCACATTTGCAATTAGCTACTTTAGTGGGTAACTGAATCGAATCTAATGCATTCAAGGTAAATAGCGCATGATTTATCGGTTTACCGGTGGATGTTATCATTCCCCTATTTTTCCACTGCTGCTCATAAACATGCACTGTAGAGACAACATACTGACTATCGGTATAAATGTCCACACATCAGGTTTTCCGCTAGAGTACAAGCACGTGTTAAAGCTATCGATTCTGCTGCTTGAGCAGACACGTTATGCTGCAGGGGTTGGGCTTCTACAATCTCATTATCAATAACTACTGCATAACCTACTTGATTCTTTCCTGTTGGACTCTTTCTACATGATCCGTACACATAAACTGTCACCTCTGCATCATCTATGAGTATATCAGTGATATCCTGTCTATGTGGAGTTATTTCCTCCATTTCATATAGGCAACTGTGTGGTGTGCCATACACAGGTGTCGGACGTGACGTTGATAGGTTTAATGTTGTACAACGTTCAATCACCATATGAGGTTGACTCAGGGTATGGTCAAACAAGAAAGATGTCTAGCACGGGTCAGGAATGCTATTTTCTCTTGCAGCAGAATGATCGCAACTGCATGGGACACTCTCACAGTGAGAGGGTGGAATAATAACATTAAGGCCGAGGCCTGTACTGCCATGGGTGCTGCAACAACTGCCTGTACACAATGTGGCACTGACCATGCCACTGTGTCCAACTGCGATGAGTAGTAAGCTATGGGCGTTGCTTACTTCCATGCTGTTGCGTCAAGACTAACGCCATATATCCCTGCTTACAATCTACAGTCTGACAACATCTCTTATGATTATTCGAGACCTAAAACAGATGTTGAAGCTATCAATCGTTTTAGTCTGCAGAAAGCTGTTTCTGCTACTGGAATCCTGTGTAGTATATGTTGTGCTGCCATAGGTGTATTAAAGATTAAAGCAGACAATAGAGCAGATTCCAAAGCATTGTTTGGTAACCAGCTTCGACAAAGGTTAGTCGGCCCAGGAAGGACATCATTCCCTTCTTGGTAGTTGGCTTGGGTGCTTGTGAAATTGCTGCCTTCCGATCGTCATGTAATGTTCTACCCTCCTTGGAATCCACATATCCCAGGTACTTGACCTGTATTCTCTGTAGTTGCAATTTATGCTTGCTTAATTTATGTCCCTGTTCTGCTGAATATTTCAATAATTCTATTGTATCTTCCCTACATTGCTGCTGGGTAGGGGCCGCAAGCAGAATATCATCCACATAAAGTAGAACTTGACTGGACCCGGGTGGAGTAAACACCGGAATGTTGCTAGCCATCTCCTGTGCGTATATCGTTGGACTTTCACAGTATCCCTGCGATAGCCGGGTATGGCTATATCTCTTACCCTGAGAATGTAAATGCAAAACAATACAGACTATCTGCATGTATAGGTATTGAAAAGGAAGCATAGCTTAGATGTACCGTGGTAAGATACTTCTGTGGTGGGTTCATAGCATTCATTGTAGTGTGTGGGTCTGGCACCATCAGTACCCTAGGTGTTATTACATGATTTACAGCTTGTAAATCCTGTACCATCCGCCATTCCCCCTTTGCTTTTCTATCAGAAGATACAGGGGTATTGCATGGTGAATACTGATTACTTTGTAGATGGGGAATTCCCTCTGTGACTTTCCAGATATCTTCTGGTGTCCACGGTCTATACACTAAGGGAGTTGGGTCCTGGCCTTCCTGTTCTGCATGAGGGTTCGGTACTTCAATTAATTGACAAATATCCTCACTCTGTTCTAGTGACTCTCTTCTTCCTTGACTGTCCCTAGGTATTTTACGGGTTCGGGATGTGGTTTCAATAGCTTCTCTTACATTTGGTCGTTGTGATACCTCTGTTGCCACAGGATAACGTGGGGGGGGACTAGCCTGCCCTCCCGCTTCATATCCTGGATGTGGTATCGGAGGTGGTGGAGGGGGGGGGTGCTGTCCCTACTACTGTATTATTATCTTCTTTGTGTACGTATGATGCTTTTGCATTTTTAGTGTTCTGTTCCCTTCGGTTTACTACCTCAATCCACCTATGTGCTTGACGGATCCCCAATTGTCGCTGTTTTTCGCCTACACATCTTATGGTTGCCACCTTTTCAGATGCACAAAGTGGGACATTAGTGTTAGGGACGTGTCATTTTTCAGGGCAAAACATACCCACGGCCAGTACAAAGGACAGCAATTCACTTTTTGCCAGGAGAGCAACCTATTCTTGTAGCATTTGAGTTGCTTATTCTGCTTATTATGATATTTTGGTGTTTCAGATATGAAATAACTGTTTTATGCTACCATTAAAGAAGATATATGAAATATTTTTGTCCTACCATATCAGGACATTTGCCATTTGTTCAGTTTGTTTGCAGGACACAAGTGGCCAAAGAGGGACTGTCCCTCACACAGTGGGACAGGTGGTTACCCTAGAACACCTGCATCACATTTTCAGTGGTTCCAATGTTTCAGTAACGATAGTTTGTGTAATATACCATCTATGTCATATTTATTGCACCATTTTGCAGAATATCTCACATTATGTGCTCTCTGCAATTGCATGTACTTCACATCACCCGTCAAACGCGGATCACACAATCTGTTTGTGCACTAATCTCCCATATCCTCTACACGACTGTTACGTAACCCTTCTCTCGTACTATGTGGTATCTCCTTCCCTGTATCCACTGTAGTGTCTACTATGACTATTTACTCTACTCTGTGTTCCCCTGATCTATGTCCAAATTTAAAACTACTTGGATTGGTCTTCGACCTGCTATCACAACTGTTAACAGAAACACAATGTAGTCTGGTCCCTGATCTACAATAGAGATAAAGAGGCAAACCCTCCTTACCTGAGCCTCCTGTTTATGACTGCACGTTTTCTTCTTGGGATCCAGTTTTCCACTTTTCAGCCACAGATCAGACAGTGGACAGCCTCTTTACACACAACAATTCAGTCGGAGGTCTTTTCACTCAAGAAGAACTATTTAGGCAAATTCTCCTGCACACATGTCTAACCACTCATGCACTCTGACCTGTAGCTTACCAAGGGAATTCCGGATAACAAGGACCACAATGTCACATAAGTTGTTAAAACCAGACTGTAGACATCAGTAGTCTTTCCGAAGTGACAGTCAATAACACAGGAAGCTCGGGTTCACAACGTTTTAGTAGTGTACACAGGCAGGCAGTAAACTATACAGTCCAAGTATGAGAGGTTTGTCTGACTCTATACAGTAAGCAATTTCTTTATATAGTGTTTACAATCAGCTTTTGCCCACCTTACTGATGTGGTCAGTCACAGGGCATTTCCATCACTATGGTCCGCAATATTCTATACATACGAGGGTGCTGAGGTCATGCTTTTAAAATGTTTTCCCATGGGAATAACACAACCTTGCAAGGCACCTGGTCAATTACAGTGTCCTTCTGTAATTGTTGCTGTTTCAAGGACACTGGACTGTTCCGGTACAATAGTCAGTTCATTTCTTAATACGTTCCTTTGTCTCTCTGGTAAGGAGTTGTACTCTATCTTCGATAGTGCTCACAAGGCCATCCTCCTCAGGGGAAGGGAGGATGTTATACATGTACATACACTTATTTTTCTGTAACCCAGCAGATAATTGATGCTGAGAGACATAACCCTGCTGAACTGGTTACTGCCAGGGTCAGAGTTCGATCACACTGCAGCTATGCTTCACCAATTACATGCATGATAATTTCTACTGCCATATTGTACAGTACAATTCAATACATTATATAGTATTTTGCTTCTAAACTGCCACTTCATATGTGTTTCTATATATATTTTTCTAACAACATCCATCCGGACGTATGCATGTTGTTCCGTCCTTTACCTTGACCGTGTGTAGTTGGCCATCCGGAAACGCTGCTCTCCACATGTGATATCCCACCTTCCCCTTCTGTGCCTGTGGCACCCTGTTAGGACGTCCTGTTTGGTAGGCACATGTTCCGCTATATGTGTTTGACTTCTCTGCATAGCTAATCATCGGTGCGGTGGTTCAACAACCCGACTTGTCCACATGTGTACAGTTATGTGCACCGTGGCGTGTGCAAACCTATATGGTTTGGACAGGTACATACCACATGTGGGATGTACACATTCTGCAGACACATTCACATGCAGCCATTTCTATATCTGTACCTGAGGTGAGTTGGTGACATGTGGGGTACATATTTGCACGCGTGGCACTGGCTAAGACAATACTTCTTACCACATTTCAGGTATGCCCATTGTGTGTAGGTGTGTAGCTGCACAGGGTTGCTAGCTGGTTTGGGTGCACAGGCGTACATGGGTGGGACTTACATGCTACATTGGGGCTATTTTGTATTACATTTGCATGCATGAGTTCTGCTTCTGGATATTACACTTAGACATACGCCGTCCTGTGTATGCGACAAACATGTGGCTGGGTGTGGGACATGTTGCTCTGCACATGTTTGCCTGTGTTTAGGGTTTCTTGGTTCCTTCCTGTTGTTATGTCGACACAGCTACCTGGCTGTGTACTCTCACTACTGCTTGTGACCATTATGGTTGACACCTTTTCCAATGCCCATAGTGGGACATGTTTTGTGGAAACATCGGATTTTGCAGGACAACACATACCCACAGCAAGTGGTGTTGACAGATCTTCAGTTGTTTGCCATTATATACGCTTATTCTGGTAGCGTTTGGGTTCCTTATTCAGTTTCTGATGCCATGTATATGTTTCATATACAAAATATATGTTTTATGCTACTATTACAGGTGTATTGAGTGAATATTTTTGCACAGAAATCGCAGGTCATTTGCCATGTTTCGATTTTTGCCGGGACACAACTGTCCATTGAGGGACTGTGGGACAGCTGGTAACCCTGGTGACCATGCTCATGTCGCTACTGGGGTTGCCACCTTTTCCGATGGCCAAGGTGGGACATTTTCGGGACTCACATCAGATTTTACAGGCCGACACATACCCACAGTCACTATATAGCATAAAACTTCACTTTTTTGCCTAAATGAAAGCTTATTGTTGTAGCAGTTTGGTTGCTTATTCTGTTTCTTGTGACATTTAGGTATTTTACTTACGGAAATAACCATTTCAGACAACCATTACATTACATACGGGATATCATTTTGTCCTACAATCTTAGCACATTTGCCGTTTTTAATACTTTTTATCGGGACACAACTGCCCATGGAGGGACTGCCCCTCGCAAAGTGGGACAGGTGGTAACCTTAGTCGCTACTCCTATGTTGGTGCGGTGCGCTGACATGCTGCAGTACACCTTCTCTGGGTATGCCCACTGACGGTGCATTGAAGGACGAACACGGTGTTATGCGTATCCTTTGTTCCCTGGACGGGTACACTTGGGCTTCGTGGGTTGTGTTTGCTTCTCCATTTTGTTGGGACGGGTACTATGTTGCATACTCTACGTGCGTTTCATTGTGCACGGGCCCTGGCTGCTAACATTACTATTATGGGCGGACCGTGGCAGTCAGCACATTAGGTTGCTCATCGCCTGCCGGCTTAGCCACGCCTCCAGACGCATCCTACTTGGGCTCGCTCACATACACTACGCACGTGTCTGTGGTTGCGGCGCACTCTCATTACTATGCATATGGCGCTACTACGCCGACTGTTCACTGCACCGCCGGCGCAGGCCTTACACCGGCCCTGCGCCGAGCTTCATGAATCCCGGGGAGTGTATTATATTACCTACTTCTTCACACATCCAACTTTTGAATTTATTTGTTAATCTGTGTTCATATGCACAGTGTGCAGGCCAATACAAAGGAGGCATGTAGTGTCTCATCTGAGGTGAGGACAGTTTTACTTCATAACAGTGGTGCAGGACAACACACAGTATGGTTCTGACTGACCTCACCTTACCTCCTTGCTTAAAACAAGAGGAGTATCAGCTTTTATACAAAAGAATTTCATTCACATGTGAGGGTAGTAGCCTGTGATGGAGACATTTTGTGCAGTACAGTGCAGGTTCTACTATTTTTGCTGGAGAAAAAATGTAGCCATGTGTTTGCCATCAATGATTACTAACTGAAGAACTTGATGTTAGTTAGTTAAGAGCTGTAGATGTACAGCAGTGGACTAATAAAAGGCGTAGGTTACCCAGGTGCTCCTTAAACATGAGTACAGGTGATCAGTGGACTAATAAGGCATGCTTTGGTGCTCCTCAGAAACAGCTAGAAGTGATTTGTAGATATTTCTGCCTCATTGCTCATGCATGTGTGAGCTCTCTTTAGCGTAACATGTTTTTGGGATTATGCTGTCATCACTGTCTCAGAGCAGGACCAGGCTATGTTGTACTACTGGGTTTGCAAGCATAGTACACTTTATGGGATATGCCTTTCCATTCCTTAATATTACTCCTTGGTGTTAGGCTTCCTTGCAGCATTAGGCATGATGTTGCTGTTTAGCTATGTTGTGCTGAACAGCACATCACATTTTCTGTTTCACTTGCTTTTGACAGCTACTTTTTCTGTCTTAGTTATGCAGTTGTACCTACATAATGTTTGCAACACTCCTATTCTGTGCATCATGATTCACATGCTTGCGAATCACAATATTATGTTCATGGTGCTCATCTGCATACTTGACGAATATCTATGTTTTTACAAATATGCAATAGTATATCCTTCCATTTTGAGGGGTAGGAATTGCTTTTAGGAACTATGCAGAGTATTGTATGTGAGTTTTACCATGAACCAACCTATGCAGATGAGTTCAGTATTCATGAGTAGAGCTCAGTTTGAATATCTGATTAGTTATTTCATTGAAGGAAATCTCCAGTTATGGATTTCATTCTATTGACAGTGCTGCTAATTCAGTTTATGTAAATAGGCCTGCTCATATTTATCTATTTAGTTAGCTAGTTACATACCTATCTATTCAGCTATCTGTTTATTTTTAGCCACAGCTCTAGCCATACTTTTTTCTACAGCTCTGCCATATTAAGAGATCAGGAACTGAATATCATTCTGTTTGTACTATAGCTGGTTGCACAAGTTGCCTCTGAAGTGTCAAAGTAACAAGAGAGATATATGAGTACAACTCTGTCCAGTAGAAATAAAAAGTAATGAGGTATATCATCAGAACTTCACTCATTCCATAAATTTGATTTGCTTCCAGTTGGTGGTGATGAGAGTGGTGAGGTATGCATGTAGGTATCTGTCTATATATCTGTCTCTTAGGAACATCATTCAAAAACAGCAAAAACAATAAATAATAAAACTATTTTTCCATATTCTGCTAATTAACAGAAAAGTTCTGAATATGTATACAAACATGCTATGTATTCTGTAGCTGATGGAGTGATGAACTACTTGGGTAATCAGGGTAAACAGCTGTCCATATATGTTTTAAGGTTGTTCACATTAATTTGTGAAAGAATTGAAGCATAGTTGCATCTTTCTTGTGCTTGTTAACAAAATCTTAATATTTTGTACATGAAAGGTCTCATTTTATGACATGAGTTTCTACTGAGGCATATTAGGGTGGGTGTGAGTTATACTAGACCTTAGTGCCTGCACATTGGCTGGTGTTCTCATGTGTAACTGAGTCATGTTTCTGTAGCAGTATATTAATGTTGCCATAGGGGAGACCCACATAAGCCTGCTGCTTGTCATGCAGTTGATGGGATATACGTATGTGACTTCTATAGTTGTTCTATGCCTACTATAGTTCTCTGATGTGCAATTTATATTTCAGCAAGAGCAAAGGGAGATACTTACTGTCTTGCCAACTACACAAAGCTAGAGATTAGCAGACAGTCAGAATTAGTTTTATTCTCAAATGTGTTTTAAACTATTGTCAGGATAGAGTCCCTTTTGTCAGAGTTCCCAGTGCAGGTCCAGATGATAGATGTGCTCAGCAGGAAAATCATTTGCAGCCCACACCTGCTGGGACTGTACCTGAGTGTGAGGGCAATGAGGTTGGCATGCCTAGTTAGAGGGTGGGAACTGGTTCCCCCTACCAGGTAGCCTAGCTCCATTGTGTGATGTAGCCCATCTGCAGGAGCAGGTGATAGAGGCTGCTTTTTAGAGATCCATGGGAAGATCTATATTTGATTTTCTGTCCACCACTGACTATCAGACCCCAGGGAAAAGCATGGCTCATACCGCAATTTGGCCTGATTCATCATCCACAGCTGGATCACACTTCTGTACCGCTCTTCTAGGACAACAGGCTGCATGTTTCTGAATGACATCACCTTATCTTAACCCCCACCAATGTATACCTTCTTCCTTTTGTGTCATGCCCTATACCCTGTGCATTTACCAACCCTCCCATCACAGGTACAGTGTTTTACCTTTTGCGGTATCTGCCTTAATTTTAAGTTTTGTTCAAACATTAAACTGTGCTGCACTCTTCCTCAACTTTTTCATGTCTATTTGTGGTCTCCATGCTTAAAACTTTGGAAATGTTATTTTTTTTTTATTCAAAAGGTATTTTCTCTAAAACGTTACAACTCACAAAACTGTCTCTATGTGCATTATGCAAACTTAAGCAAAATTCATGTTTTGAAGAACTGCATTTCAACCCAGAAACATATTATGTCACTTTTTCATCGGGCTCCTGACTGCAGTGATCAAAATGAGGCCATTCTGCACTTAACAGTGATTTAGGTTCAAAATGTCCTTTTAACATTTTTATCTTTCAGGTTTTTGTGGCTGAAATAGGTTCCAAAAATTGATTCATTGACCCCTTTCATAGTACTGTTTAATGTTGCCATGTTTTTCTCTAAAGGAATGTCATTTACAATGAAATATGTTTCATTTCTTTTTGTATATGAAGCCCGATACTCTACTGTTGGATTAAACTCTTTTAATACTTCACAAATAAGCCATTGCAAATCTCAGCAATAAGTTTTCTTCTTTGTATACTTTGAAAACCTTATAACACAGCTTGGATTACTAAGTCTGAGCACAGATGGAGAATGAACACTATCAATGTGTGCACTCACTTCATATGCTAGTGCATGTACTCATCATTTATGGTGGTTATGTGGACAGTTCAACACACCACAGATATCTGAACTGAAGCAAGGGAAGCTGCATGTGTAATTCTGCAGGGATTGTTTTAGTGACCACTTCTTTTCAATGACTAGACATCTAACAATACAGAGGGATAAGAAACAAATGTCCCTTTTTTGTAGATGATGGAAGGATTGACAGTATAATTGTCTTATAAGGAGAGATGATTAGCATATAAAGAGAATAAACAAGATGAATACTGCATACATGTCTGCTTAGGTTCAGAGGGAAGAATAGTGAGGGCCTGCACCTGTAGAAAAAAAGCAGTGAAGACTACTTTATTGGGGACATGTGGTACTTAACAACTAAAAAAAGTGTAAAAGATCTTACTAAAGTTATAACATCTGATTTAAAGTTAGGTAACTAATGTGAGAAGACATAAGAAGGCTGAGTGCAAGGGGTCTGGGATGTCTAGACAATAGCCTTAGCAATAAAAACAATAAGGTATTCCTCCAACCTTCAACCATTAGGGTTTGGGAGGCTGGGGTTGGTATAATGGTTAAGGTGTTTACCTTATAGACACAAGGTACAGGGTTTGATTCTCATCTTAAAAGGGAAATTGGCTAGATGTAAAAGGGCCCACAAAGGCAGTTAGCTTAATACTTACCTATGAATCTGTGAACCGATGTAAGCAGTTGTTGACATCTCATCTGAAATGCCATGTAAACACATGAAGATCTACATGGCAAAGATACTAACAGAATTAAAGCTGTTGAAAATGCACAAAAATAATACAAGGTTTGCAACAAAGGACATGTTAAGAGAACCAGCTGTATGGAGTAGAGGAAGCAGTCCTTGGATCGCTCCTTTTTGGCATTTGCTTCTCAGAAGCCAAGGCCAATGTCAATGATCTCTGGCTGATTAAATTTGCAGATGACTGCAGATTAGGAGCTGTCATTGAATCTCACACTGATACAAATGTTCTCCAGGAGGGGATGACACAGACAAATAACTGGTGTCAGAGCCATGGACTAAAACTAAATGCCAGGAAATGCATAATAGTATCCTTTGGGAAGTCATCCATCTCTGGTAACTATCATATTGACAACACACCCCTTAGGGCTGACCCAGTAGTCAAGGACTTAGGGACACACATAGATAGTAATCTAGCCTTTGATCATCATGTGTCTACAGTGGTGAGGAAATGATTATATGTTGCACAAAATTATAAGCAAACATATGGCATCTAAGTCCAAGGAAGTCATTGTTCCACTGTATTCAGCATTCATCAGACCTATCATTGAGTCAAATGCACCCTTTAGTATGTACCTAACCAGGTATATCCAACAATTGGAACATCCACAGAGGCTCCTCACTAAAAGAATACAGGGCGTAAGTAATATGTCCTATGCAGATCACCTTGAGGCCCTATCCCTGTATTCTGTCTCCTGCAGGCTTTTGAGGGGAGATCTATGCCTGCCATACAGGGCATTGTCAGACCCTACTCTAATGGACCTGCTGCATATCCACAAAACAAACAGTACCAGAATTACCCATTCTAAAGACTTAAACCTTGCCTGTGATATAAATAGGACCTGCTGGAGAGATAGGTATGTATCCCAGAGACTACCCTATCTATGAGAACAGGCTTCCCACACATGTGAAGCAGAGTTCCTCCTTAACACAATTCAAGTGCAACTTAGACAATTGGATGGGAAACTGGAAATCCATCCCTGGTTTGGCACCTATGTCCCTAATGCAAACAGGAAACCTTTAAATGGTTCATCTCCCAGGCCCATGCTTACACTTATCAAGGGTGTCAGAACTTGTCAGAGATTTGGGAAGCATGGCTAGGCTTAAAAAGGCCCTTGTGGTCGTTAGCCTAGTAAACACCTATGAGCCTAAGAAAGGACTTACTACAGCTAAGTGGATTTCAATTAGCATCAGTAGTGTTGGTGGGACATGACAGGCATGCATGAGTTTTAGCAGCCAATGCCAGCTTGCCCATCTTATTCCAAGTTGTATAACAGAAGTTTCACTAACAGCAATGGGCCTACTAATGCCTGTGCTGCATACTTTCAGGGATGTCATGCATTGTAGGGCACATGCATGATCTCCTGAGAAAGGAGCACTTTAGTGTATCATAGTGCTGCAACAAGAGATGGGGGCTAGTTGGTCCACCTGACCTTCTGAGTGGACACTCAACCCTTATCTCTTAGGATAGACAGAGATGGGGCTTTGACCCAGAGAATAAATGAGATGTAGAGTCCTCCCCTGAGGCAGAGAGGATGGGCCCAACCTTCACTCTAAATGAGGATGCCAGTGAGTTCAAGGGTCGGGAATGAATGGTTATGTCATCCTTGCCCTTCTTTGGCCAGGTGTGATCCAAAATGGGGAGTGCAGAAGAGCTAACCCAACTCTCCAGTCCAAGCTTCTCCAGGAGGAATGAGAAAAGCAAATGTATTGACTGGTTTGTAGTAGATAACTACAAAAATATATATGAAAACTGAGCAAATGTTATCAATATACACACCCTAACAGAAAGAAAATGAGGATAAGGACATGAAAGAAATACTTACACATCACTAATGGAGTAACAGAGTTTAAGAAGGCAGTATTTTCTGAGGGAGGAGGTGGTATATAATAGCAGTAGAACATAACATAAAAAGAGTGATGACAGCTCCTAATTAATAGGAGGAATGTTTGTTTTTTTCTTATGCAGATTGCAGATACATTGAATGGCTTCCTTACAGTAACTCTAGAGTCAAGATTTGTTTTGAAGTTCAAAAACACATGTTATATGCATATAGGAAATTTAATGGCAAGGAAGAGATAGAGAGGCAGTACAGGTAGGAGGTGTTATTTTTTTTAAAATACAGAGAAACTGAGAAAGATTTAAATGAGTCATCTGTAATTTGAACCACGTGCACATATAAGCCAATTGGTACTCAGTCTGATAAAAATTGAATTTCCTTAGGAGGGATTGAATCCCAAATCCTTTGGAATACCATTCTGTTACAATACCAGCTGCAGCACAAATGTAACTGGAGGCATGTGCTCTACCAGTATCTTAATCTCTTTCTTAATGCACAATCCACTGAAAAACAGGAAAGCTGCTTCAGTGTCACAGTAGGCAGAGTATTTGAATGGTGTTCTGGAGATCATGGCTGAAGTCCTAGATGAAACATTGAATTCTTTATCAGTGATTGTATGTATTTATTTCATTATATATGCACACTAATAGCAGTTGTATCAATGTTATTTAACATTTTTCCATTAGTACTGGAATTATACAGTAAGGATAAATTCAAAGTGGTCAGACATAAGCACAGATAGGTAAACATTTAGTACCAGACCTATAACAAGGGCAGGACAAAAAGGGTAGCTGTCCTCGGTGCAAACTGTTAAGGGTCACGATTAGCATGTGCCGATGGGATACAAATATAGTACTGGCATTTCTTTATGAAGCTGCAAGAGTACTGTAGCTTTCATAACTGCATGCTGATACTGCAGTTAAAGGAACACTCCACCCTCTCATGGTGTTTAACTCAATTGTTGGGTTTCGTTTCTCCCTACAATATGGTTCCAGCGTTATATATGTACCAGAAATCTGCTTGTATATTTAAAACTTTTATTTCCTTGCATTGGAGTCAAAGGAAGGGAAAGCCCACCTACTTTTTTTTTAAACTCAACTTCTCACATATTTTGCATAGAAGTTAGTCTCTACCTGCATGACATATCATAGATACAGTTAAATCTGTAGTTAACTCTGTCAGGTACTGCTGTCAATCTTAGATGGGCAATTAATTGCATTCAGGAACACAGCAGCTGATATAAAAAAGACAGAAAGCTGTGGAATTGTTTCCACTGATTTTATTGCAGAGGGGAGGAGAACTTAATACTCCCCTTTCATAGCAGAACACAGCAATTAGGTCAGAGATTTAAAGGAAATTGTCAACTCTTCTGACAAATATACATAAGCAGCAACCCAGTACTGAAATTCTAAGCTTTAAATGTTATTTATAACAGTTTGTGTTAAGATAACTTACGAGTAGTTGCAAAGATTTCTGTGACATTTAGAGAAAAGTCAGTAAATACTTTTTCTTGTAAAGTATAAATGCATTTACCATTTTCAACCCCCCCATACACACACACACACACACACACACACACACACACACACACACACACACACACACACACACATGTCAGAACTGCTGAGAGTGAGTCAGGTGGCAACCCTATCAACTAGGTGCACTGATACTGTTCATAAAAAAGGTCTTTTATGCTTTGTGTGACATCCTTCCAGAGGGGGATGCATATCTGATACATGCAGATCCATTGTAAGAGATTCCTACCAACTTTGAGTCAGTCCTTGCATTGTCAGACAGCAACCATAATTAAGGTTGCCAGCTTTCTTTGTGGCTAAAACCGGACTAAGATCACACCCCACGCATCACCCATAACTCCACCCATTCCCACCCCCTCTCCCATCCATGCCACGCCCGTTTTGTGACATCACTGTGACATCACCTGATGGGAATGCCCTTTTTTTCTGTTCCGGATGCCTGCTTTCAGCCGATTTACTATGCTTTTCTGTAAAAAAGCATAGTAAATCAGCCAAGTTAACAAACACTGATAGTCTATTTCCTTTTGTGAAACAGAATACTGGAGTTTGTTCAGTGTTTTCCTGACTACCAGAGAATTGATTTGATTTGATAGTCCAGAAAAAAAATGGATAAGACCACAGGCAATACTGCCAAACTGGCTTACCTAGTGCCCAGTGTCTGCACCTGATAGAGCACCCATCCTCTCAGCTAGTCATCAGAAGACAAAAGAAAATCCATTACCTAAACCTGGATTCACACCCCCTTCAGTACAGGCAAAAGGAAAAAAAAACCTTTGACTTTTCCTGTAACAAACAGATTTGTACACTTACACCATCTTAATACAAACTGTCTTCCTACAGCCAAGTGACTTTCTTGATACAACTTAACACATATGAAGCTCTGATGTGCCTTTTGGCACCATCATCAAAAATGCCAGTAAAAAAAAAAAAAAAAAAAAGACTGCAGAAACTGTAGTCATTGATAAGCCCCATCACCCTCCTTATGTTGCACACCAGGTGGCTGCCTCCTTTACCTCACCCTTGCTAAAGCTTGTGACGGCATCCACTCACAGGTCAGCCTCCAGATTGCCACTATGCTCACTTCTGATCAATGACGCCATGATACTCCTTCCTTCATGTTAAATAACTTCTCCCCTACAAAGTCACATAGAAACATATATGCATTCCTTACATGTGCAAAATGGCCAACCTCCTGATCATGGCTGTTCCTTGAAATCTTGCTGACAGTGAAGATGTGATAATCCATTGGTACCACTGGCCGCCTCAAAGAATGTAAGATGAGAAGGTCAAGCTACAGCTTTTCTGGAACATATTGCCCATTTGCTTTTACACTTCTTGAATTCATTTTCTGTAACAGTGTTGCACAAAATTCTGACACCCAGTTATCACTTCAAAAAATGATCATTGTACCTCGGCTCTTCCAAGAGAGCCACTAATTCCATATAATCATCCTCTCCAAGCACCACGCTGCTCATTGTGTAAACAAGGTAAAAGCCAATATAACACTGGTGTTCAGGAACTCATAACAAAGCATTAGCTTTGCATTTAGCAATTTACTTTTAAGGAAGTAACACCATACTTTGGAAGGTCATCACTTTTCAAGAATACTTATTTGAATAGCCAAGAATTACATATGTTTTACTTCATTAACTAATATTTAAAAAATGCATTGAAAATAGTAATGTAAAACAATGTCCATAACTATATTTCAGATTTTGGACATGCTAATGAGAAAATAAGCAAGTACACAAAATATTCTAAGCCACATCCGAATCCCAGCTGCAAATCAAAGTTAGAGTTCAAGCCACAGTTGCAAAAACTAATATACCAACACCCCCCAAGCAGCATCTCAGACATGTCATTTTCCTTCTTCCCTTGTCAGAGAATAACCCTGTGAATTGTTACTATATCAACCAAAATATAAAAAAAAGTCACAAGCCATTCATTAAAAATTACAAGAAAGAGTCCTCACTATGTAAGACATTAAATCTTCCGTATAATCTACTTACCTGAATTACCTACTGAAAAAAAAAATGAAAAAAATGTATCTGTGGACTCTCTGGACAGTGAAGTACTGTCGGTGCTTACTTTTGTTCCTTTTACCTCTAAATTGTTCTCTCTGCTCAGCTCCAGAGCTCTCGTACTCTGGACAACATCCTCTACCTGCCACATGGACTTAACTCCTTCTTTGGAACTGCTAGCTTAAAATTTGGCGAGTGCAAATTAGATTTAGTTTCACGCTGGTGGTGTAAGCATGTGCACGCATGATTCTTCTTAAAGGAGACGAAGGCGCTAATACCGCAATCAATGGTACATGCTGCTTGCAGCTGTAGTGGGAGGGCAGGCATGGAGCTCACTCTCAGTGGCACAAAACCCGGACTTCACGTGTCCTGTTTTGAATGATATTTATAACCGGACAATTCCTCAGAAAGCCAGACAGCTGGCAACCCTAACCATAATATACAGCTGAATTTACTTTAACATACATTTACTATGTGTCCTTGCATTAATAACACTAAGAAAAGGAAATCAGAAGTACTTAGCTGTGTTTAAATGCATACATACACACACACACACACACACACACACACACACACACACACACACACACACACACACACACACACACACACACACATACATGCTTTTCTACATATGTCCTTTATATACATATACAGAAACACATACACACACACACACACACACACACACACACACACACACACACACACACACACACACACACACTATGTGTGTGCATACAATGAATTTATAATAAACATAATATAGTTAAGCATTATTAATGTATACATTCTAGTAAATTTTGCTCAATGATTTACTTGGTCACACATTGGCTATGTGTTCCACATGCAATCTTGGTCAATGTCTTTCTGTCAGTATTTTGTTATTTGTATTGATAAGTGCATTTAATAACTTTTATTATCTTTACCAGTGCAGCTTGTGTTCTGGCTGAAAAGGATCCTGGAACCAGTTTACTTTCATGGTTATCAAAGTATAAATAAATATGAAATAGAAAAAAGAAGGGGGAACATGACAGAAATAATTGAGGAACTAGTAAAGCACTTTTTAAGTCTGCAACATTCATGAGAGAGAAAGTACAGTTGTGTACCTACCATAAATGTAAATGTTTGAGTGTATTTACTGTTGCAGTCATTACAGTTGGGTTATCCTGCTGGCAGGCTACCTGCAGTGGGCCTGAGTTCCAAAGTCTAGGTCCGACGTCGGTTGCTGTCGCCTCTTCCCTGACGTCAGAGTGCCAGGGGTATAGCGGCCTTAGGTCAACTCGTACCCTAGGCAAAAGGGCTCCATGTGCCCCCTACAACACCAAGCAGTGCCCCCATCCTGGTCTCCCTACACCAGATAAATACTGGAAAAGTGCCCCTGCTATAGTGGCACCCTAGACGGCTGCCTAGTTGGCCTATGCCTAAGGCCGGCTAGGGATGCAGCCGACGCCATTTTCTTCAGTTTTTCTTGCCCCAGATGTCAGGTGCCCCTAAAATGGTAGGCTAAATTATGCCAATAAGCATGCATGCACAAAAAACAACTTTTCCTTCATCTACAAGCAAATACACCACATAGGTTGTATAGAGTAGAAAAGTACAGATAGGTCCCAGCAAAGAAAAAAGGGGGATGGTGGGAGGGTAACCTGGACTGCAACAGTGAATACACTCGAACATCTACATTTATGGTAGGTACACAACTGTACTATGTTCATCATGTTTCACTGTTGCAGTCATTACAATTGGGTTGAATCCCAAAGTTAAGGTTGGGAGGCTAGAGTTAAATAGGATTAGGAGAGGCTATAAGGCCCTGCAGAACTGCAGTGGCAAAGCCTGCCCTGGATTTAGAGTAGAGAGATAAGTAATAGTGCTTTGTAAAGGTATGCACTGAACTCCAAGTTGCAGCCTCTAAGATGTCTTTGGTTGGTACTCCTCTGAGGAAGGCTGCTGAAGTGGCTGCTGCTCTGGT
This sequence comes from Protopterus annectens, assembly GCF_019279795.1. NCBI lineage: Eukaryota > Metazoa > Chordata > Ceratodontiformes > Protopteridae > Protopterus > Protopterus annectens. The sequence continues at coordinate 954,929,237 of NC_056732.1, forward strand.
TGAATGTGGCCTAATGCCCTTAGGCACTGATTTGCCATGTTGTGAATAGCAGAAATGAATGCAGTGGTCTATCCACTTTGAAATGGTCTGTTTTGAGATAGGCTTTCCTTGTGATGCTGCAGCATATGCCACTAGAAGTTGATCAGTCTTTCTGAAAGCTTTAGTTCTGTCCAAGTAGAAGCGTAGCTGTCTGTGAATGTCCAAAGAATGCAGAATTCTCCCACCCTTATTCTGTGGGTTTGGATAAAAAGTAGGCAAATAAATTGTTTGGTTAAGGGCCACACTGGACACTACCTTAGGCATAAATGTAGGGTTTGTCCTCAGTGAAACCCTGTCCGGATGGAAAATGATAAAAGGTTCCACAGCCATGAGTGCCTGTAACTCTGAGACTCTTCTAGTGGAGGTTATTGCTAGGAGCAGAGCTGAATTTCCAGGATAAGAATTTTATGTCAGCTGCAGAGGCTGGCTCAAACGGAGGCAGTGTGAGTTTTTTCAAGACATAGATGAGGTCCCATGCAGGTATTGGTGCTCTCCTTGGAGGTCTTATGTTTTTGGCTCCTCTGAGGTACTGCCTTAGTAATGGATGAGAAAAAATAGGTGGTTCTGTATTGTAATGAGCTGAAATGGCAGAGGCATGAATTTTAATTGATGAAAAGGAAGGCCTTTATCCAGCATCTCAGTTAAGTATTGCAAAATCTGAGGAATATTTGGAATAATCATGTCAATACCTTGTGCTTGGTTCCAAGCACAGAATCTCTTCCATTTGTCTGCATAAGATTTTCTGGTGCTAGGCCTCCTGGCCTCCAAAATAACATCCAGCACTGCTTTAGAGAGAGGTGTGTCTTGAGAGACTATATTATCTGCCATGCCGCCAGGTTTAAGGTTTTGAGTTGGCTGTGCAGTATCTGACTGTCTTGTTGGGTCAATAAGTGAGGAATTTGAGGTAATGTCCAGGCTGGGCAGTGAGGCAAGCTCTTTAGGATTGGGTACCAGTGCTGGCGGGGCCAGTCTGGGGCAATCAGTATAATTTTTGGTTTCTCTTGTCTGACCTTGAGGAGTACCTTGGGGAGGAGAGGCAGAGGAAGAAAGGCATATACTGTTAGATTTTTCCAGCTGAAAGATAGAGCATCCACTTTCCATGCTTGCTTGTGATAAGTCCTTGTGCAGAATATTTGTAGTTGGTAGTTGTGAGGGGAGGCAAATAGGTCTATGTCTGGGCATCCCCAGGTCCTTGTTATCATGCTGAAGACTTGTGGATCCAATTTCCACTCGTGGGGATCCATTAGGTTTCTGCTTAGTTCATCTGCCAGAGTATTTTTCCTTCCTGGCAGGAATTGTGCTTGCAGATGTACTTGGTAAGTCAATGCTGTGTGCCACAAGTTCATGGCTAGCCTGCAGAGGGGGTAGGAATGTATACCTCCCTACTTGTTTATGTACCACATGACTGTAGTATTGTCCGTCCTGGATGAAGTTGATCCTTGAAGGCTGTTAGGGCATTCTGAACAGCTAGCATCTCTTTTTGATTGATATGTAGATGCATTTGACTTGCGGACCATGTGCCCTGAATACATCTTCTTGCCATATGGGCCCTCCAGGCATAATCTGATGCATCCGTTGTCAATGTCTGCCTGGCTGTGGGTAAGGTGAATGGCTGTCCTGTGTTGTGGTGACAGGCTTTTGCCCACCATCAAAACTCCTGTTGCAGGCAGGGAATGAGGGTAATTATTGTTTCCAGGCTGTGGCAATGTTGAGTCCAAACACTTTTTAGATACCATTGAAGTTTCCTCATATGCAGTCTTGCATATGGAATTAGCAGAATGCAGGATGCCATGAAACCCAAGGCCTGCAGAATTTTTCTTGCAGATAACTGGGTCTTTGTTGCCAACATTTTGAAATAAGTAGTCAGTTGTCTGTGTCTGGTGCGAGTTAAGCCATCTGGACAGTTGTATTTAAGCTTGCACCCAGGAATATTATCTCTTGAGAGGGTACGAGTTTTGATTTCTTCTTGTTTACTGTGTACCCTAGACTTGTCAGTAATCTTTTTACAAACGCCAGATGCTGTAGTAGAATGTCCTTGTTCTCCACTTGAATAAGGCAGTCATCCAAGTAAGGGTATATTTGTATTCCTTTTTGTCTGCAAAATGCAATTACTGGTGCCAGGCACTTTGTGAAGACCCTGGGCGCAGTAGATAAGCCAAAGGGCAGTGCAGAGAATTGGTAGTGCATTGAGCCAGCTTTGAATCTGAGGTATCTTCTGCATGTTTGTCTGATTGGGACATGCAGGTATGCCTCTTTTAGATCTAAAGTAACAAGCCAAGCCTTCTTGCCCAACATGGGCAGAAGCTGCTGTAGAGTCAACATTTTGAATTTTGGAATATCCAGATATGTGTTTAGAATAGATAGGTCCAGTACTGGTCTCCAGGCTTTGTCTTTTCTGGGTACCAAGAACAGTCTTGAATAGAATACTTGACCCTGCTCTTGTTCTGGTACTTGTTGAATGGCCCTCATGTCCATGAAGGATGAAACTTGTTTTTGTGCCTCTGCCCATTGATTGTGTGGCAGGTCTGGCATACCGTTTTGCCTTGGCAGGGTGTGAAAGTGGAACCTGTAGCCTTGTGAAACTATATTTAGAACCCATTTGTCCTGGGTGATCATGTGCCAATTTTGTGAAAAAAGTGCTAGCTTTCCCCCCAAAGGGGCTGCCAAAAGATAAGTGCTTGGTGCTGGAAGTGGAAAGTCATTGAGACTGTTTCCTGTATGGCTGTGATTTTTCCTCTCCTCTCTTGGCGGTAGAAGCACCCCATTGTTTAGGCCTGTATGAGCCTTGGGGCTGTGATCTGCCTCTGGGGCATCTGTATCTGCCCCTTTGTGGTCTATCTGACACTGGAAAGGACCAATTTTTTGTAGGCCAGTTCCTGCTAAATCTGGGAGACTGTACCTGCAAGAAATCCTTGACTGTTTGCATAGATATAGCTTTGTCCTCCATTTTCTTCAACACCTCTTCTGCTTTAGCACCAAACAAAGTATCATGCTGTAAAGGAGTGTCTAATAGTTTTGCTTTAACATGATCTGGCAAATTTTTTTCTTTTAACCAAGCATGCCTCCTAATGACAGAATCTGTAACGGCGACCCTGCAGGAGGCCTTAAGAGAGTCAAAACCACATTGCAAAATATGCTTTCCAACTTGATCAGCTACATGCAATAAATCCTGCATTTCTTTATTGTCTGCACATTCTGTATTTGCTGACATTTTCTGTTTAAGCAAAGACATAAGACATTGCTGATACTTAAGCATATGAAACTGGCAATTTAAGGCTCTTACAGCCAAGGTAGCAGAGGTATAAATCTTTTTGCCCCATCTGTCTAGGGCCCTAGAATCCCTATCAGAGGGGATAGGGTTTTTTGCAGTAGAAGCCTTGACCCCTTTGGGACCCTGAGAGATGGTTACTGGGTCAGCTGCAGGGTTTTTATAGAGAAATTTATGTGAATCAGGAACCCTGTAGTATCTGTCTGGCTTAACAGGGGCTGGTGGTAAAGAGTCTGGAGAAAAACTGGACTCTGAAGATACATCATCTACAATGTCTAAATCAGGCGGGATAGCAAAGGGCCTGTGCTAGGGCAATAAAAGGAAATCTCTGAGCCTTTTCGTGGATTCTGAGTAGTCTTGGCTCTCCCAGTGGAAATGCTCCCTCATAGTATGCAGTGTTTCCCCAAAAGAATAATCCTCAGGAGGAAAGGCTGAAGGGATAGATTCTTCAGCATCAGAATCCTCATAGGAAGGAATAGAGTAATCCTGTTCAGAGGAGGAATCAGAGGAAATGGAAACCTGGTCTGAAGATTCATACTCTTGACTCGGCCTCTTTTCAGGAGGGGGATGGGAACCCCTGATCAAAGTAATAAGGTCTTCAGCCATTTTAAGAATCTGTTTTTTAGGCATGGAGGCCTGTCCAGGTGAATGTTGTACTTGTTTCTTTGTCTTTAGAGCTGCTTTAGTCTTTGCCTTTGTAGCTGAAGTAGGTTTCACATATAACTGTGTAGGCCTGAAAACACCCTCAGAAGCCGATGCCTGCTCAGCGGCTTTGACCCATCTGAGGGAATAGTTTCCGATTGTCCAATACCTTGAGTTTCCAGAGGCCCAGTCAGCTCCACGTGGGAGTCGGAAGTGGCCTGTGGCTTTGAGGTAATGGGCGTCAGGGGCTGCGAAAGCGCCTCACTGAGAACCGGCGAACCGGCGACAGGCCTAGAAGAAGCCTCGTCGTCGGTTTTGGATCTCGGATGCCTGTCCTTTTCTTTTCATTTTTTTGTAAACTCCGGTAGTCGGCTGATCCGACGGCATTATATAATTAAATCTTCTGCCAAAGTAATGGAATGCAAAATCGTACCGACGCTTAATAGTGCGTTGGTTAAATCTAGCACAAAACCAACAACTAGCAACATTATGGTCAGGGCCTAGGCAAGGAATACAGTAAGAATGAAAATCCTTATGAGGTATTTGCTTCCCACAAGAAATACAGTTATTAACTTTTTCTGACATCAGTCTGGAGCAAGAAAAAAGTTTCCCCAATGGGGTACTTAGCTTTAATGAAGACTTCGGATCTGAAATTCGAATTTGAAAACTTCAGGAGTCGGCCGACCGGCACTTGCGAACTGCTTTTGCTTCGGGCACCGCGCGGCAAGAAAGACTGAAGAAAATGGCGTCGGCTGCATCTTTTATACCCCTGGCACTCTGACGTCAGGGAAGAGGCGATAGCAATCGACACCGGACCTAGACTTTGGAACTCAGGCCGACTGCAGATAGCCTCCCAGCAGGATAACCCAATTGCAATGACTGCAACAGTGAAACACGATGAACATCAATCCTCACACTGAAGGCATTGGGAAGTAGCAGACAGACTAAGTTTAGAGTCCTACTACTTGTCACTTGTAAATGTACTGCAAGGAATCATTTACTGCAGTGAGAGTTTTCACACCTTGGCATGAAAGTATGGGGGAGGATTTATCAAGTTTGTTAGGACTACAAAAGATTCCTCTTATAAAAAACTGTTTTTGATATGCTTTCTTTTGCTGCAAGTAGCTAACAGCTATTTATAGCATAGCACAAGCTCTGTCAGAGAGATATATGCGGCTCAGTCAGGTAATCAGAGAAGCAGCTCTTTTACAGAAGGTGTGTTTAGGTGACAGTGCTTCACAGTCCTACCATTATACTTTAATGGCATGAGAAAACAGCACCACTTCCTTATGTCTGGCACGAGTCACATAAAGAGGACTTGAAATGTATTCTGGGAAAAAGGAAGGAAAACAAGAAAATAAGATCACGTTACCAGGGCAGGCCCCATCATCCGCCATTTTGAGAGAAACACATTAAAATTGTAAAAGAAGCACTTGGAGTGATTTTGAGGCATTAAAATAGCGCAAAAACAAAGATACAATGAAAAAATATGTTTTTTGTGTTCTAAGGTGGAGTTTTCCTTTAAAGATATGGCTGAAGCCCCCAGTTTAGAGTAATAACTGTAGTTGTTTCATTTCAGATTATTTTCAATTATGGAGAATTTTTCCAGCTATAGTAATATATGATTGTTGTTAAGCATATTTGTATGGCTGGTTATCTTTTCCTTGTGGTGATTTAAAACTTACCGCTCCTAGTAAACCTTTTTTCAGGCTTCTTGTGGTTGGTTCTTTCATTCCATGGTATAATAAGGAAGACTTTTTATTTGTATTTTTAATTATGTATTTGCAACAAATTAATAACTGGAGAAATTTCATGTGAGAGCATTTATTTTCAAATGAACACATACTACAAATTATATCAAATTGTTTTTGTAGCACATTGTTCACTTCCTCTATGAGTGGATGAAGTTAAACCTGCTGAGAATTGGAATTCCTGAACTGCATTCCCTGAAAGAATAAAAAACAGACTGCAGCAAGGAAAAGACACTCCACTTAATGAAAATGATGGAAACAACTCCCCTAAACCTCGAAGACTAAAAAGAAAGTCACCAGTCGAAAAAATATGATGAAAAATTAAAATTGAATATTTAATACTTTAAGCTTCCACGAGCTTTTCGTCAGCGTAAATACACCAACTTCATCAGAAAAAAATGAAAAAAACGGAAACGTTACCAAACACCTTCCCCTTAAATACAATTAACAATTACCATTAAAAACACCTTATAAGTAATATAATTACCTTCTACTAAAAATGTTTACACCCAACACAATATAAAAGCAATAAAAATACAATATTAAGCAACAGTGAATATATAGTTTCTAATGAATCAATCCAATCTACTAACATGCAAAAAACTAACATGTTACAAATATACAAATAAAGGATGCTTACGTATATTTAAACATTATGGACAGACTAACCTTCTGTATACTTTCAAGATCAAGTATTACTCAAATCTAGTTGAAACCTTCTCTACGCTGACAACATTTTTATAAGTATAAAATACTAAAGTAAAAAATAATATGTAAAGAAAAATGAATGTCAACACAGTACAAAGTCAACTGGTGAAACTAGTCTAAAATTTTAAATTAAAAGAAAAAACCTAAGTAAAAGAAATTTAAAAAGAGAAAATTTTACCTATTTAAGCTCCTGAGTCTCAATATGCATGTAATGAATAGTCTACCATTAACACCTGGGTAATGGCAAGCGTCCAATTTCAGTTGCCAAATCAATTCCCTAACCTCAAGGATTAGGGAATCCGCCCCTCCCCTACCATCCAACTGAATTTGATCAATAGCTGTGAAACCGACAGAAAACTTCAAGAGTGTATTTATGAACATTTGTACACTATAAAGAAGGGTAAGTTGGACAACGCCTTAGCAAAACATGTCATGGAGAATCCCCTACATTCATTTTTATTCACAGTGGTGTGACCATTTATCTTTCGTCACTGATTATGATGACATAAGTCTGTGCCAGAAATTCCACAACCTTTTAATAACTCCTTGATACAGTAGTGAAGTGCAGATTTCTCTTGATTTACTATGAACTTGGTTAACTGAGGGCTTTTCTGCAAGAATTGTAAGACTTCTTCATTGATTAGAATCCACAAAAACCTACAACAGTTAATCATGTGTCACTTAGTGACCCACTCAACAATGAGTCTACTGAACTATCCAAGGGGCCATGAGGCTCTTTAAAGATTCATAGTTTCATAGTTTCATAGTATAGTACTAGGCTATCTGCCCTGGGGCATTTGTAAGCCTAGCCATAGTGATGTGGCTTATACCACCCCATGAAATGGTACAAAAATGTACAGAATAAATCTAGAATACTGTGCCTCTGTCTAGTACTGACACAATGATGGTCCCCTTATATAATAGAATTAGTTTACTGTGCCCCTGTCTAGCAGTGACACAGATGTGACCCCTGGGGTAAACTTACGATCTCCCATCCACTCATCAAGATTTCTCTTGAAGAGAGTCAGTGAGGGGCTCTGCCTAATACGAACTGGGATCCTGTTCCAAAGCATGGGAAGCCTCTGGGTTATGAATCTATCCCTCCAGCATGTCCTATTAATACTTGTGCCGAGGTTTAAGTCTTTAGCTCTCGTGGTCCTGATGAATTTGGATTTTTTGAGGTGGAGCATGTCCATCAGATCCTGATTGGACATGGCCTTGTACGTCAGGCAGAGATCACCTCTGAGCAGTCGGTATGCTACTGAACAGAGCTGAAGTTTCTTTAGTCTGGCGGAATAAGACATATGTTGGAGACCCTTTATCCTTTTGGTGAGGTACTTTTGTGGTCTCTCCAGCTGTTGCAAGTGCCAGGTGAGGTACATACCAAAAGGGGCATTGTACTCAATCATGGGTCTGATGAGGGAGGAATATAGGGGTACAATGACATCCTTGGATCTGGATGTGAATCCCTTCATGATGAAGTGTCCAAGGTAGAATGTTTTTCTAACCACTTTGGCAACGTGGGTGTCAAATGAGAGGTCGCTGTCTACTTGGGTCCCTAGGTCTCTGATTACTTTTTCCATACTCAGTGGGTTGCTGTCTATGTGATAATTTGTGGATACTTTGTTTTTTCCAAAAGGGATGACTATACATTTTTTGGCATTTAGTTTAAGGCCGTGACTACGGCACCAGTTGTCCATTTCAGTGAGGCCTTTTTGTAGGATGTGTGTGTCTGCTGGTGTATCGACTATGGCGCCTAGTTTGCAGTCATCTCCGAACTTTGTCAGCCACAGCCCTCCCATGTTTGCTTTAACATCTGAGAAATAAATGCCGAACAAGAGGGGTCCCAGGACAGATCCCTGTGGGACACCACTTGTGACTGGCTTTGAGTCTGACATTGCTCCAGCGATTTTAACTTTATGGGTTCTGTCCTTTAGCCAGTTTGCAACCCATCTAGTGACATAAGGGTTTACTTTTAAGCTGTTTAGCTTATCTATGATGCATGAGTGGGGTATTGTGTCGAAGGCCTTAGCTAAGTCCAGGTATAGACTATACCTATATATATAGATTATATATAGGTATGGACTGCTTTGCCCTCATCAATGGCTCTAGTGACTGTTTCGAAAAAGTCAACCAGGTTTAAAAGGCAGGATCTGCCCTTTACAAAGCAGGTGGGGTCAAGTGTCTGTAGGTCCCCTATGTCTCTGTTTATGAGTTCCATAATGATTCTTTCCATAGCTTTGCAGACCAGGCTAGTTAAGCTTATGGGGCGGTAGTTTCCAGGGTCTGGAGAGACACCCCCCTTGTGGAGTGGGACCACTGTTGCTGTACGCCAGTGTTCAAGTACATATCCCGAAGTAAGGCTAAGGTTAAATAGCATTTTTATGTGTGAGTTTAGCTCCTCTTGGAGTTCACGTACCATGCACCCCGGGATACCATCAGGTCCCATTGATGTTGTGTTTTTTGCTTTGTTTAGGGCGGTTCTCACTTGGACATCTGAGATGACAGGGAGATTACATTCAGCTGGGATAAGTATTTCTTCTTTTGGGGGTGAAGGAGGCGAGAAATTTGCACTGAACCTGTCAGCCAGAATGTTAGCAATATCTGTGGATTCAGTGTATTTTTTTGTTGTTGTGAACCAACTCTGAACATATCTGAGGGTTTCCGCCCAGGTTTCTAACATAGCTGAAGAAGGATTTGTGGTTATCTTTAGTGTCCTTAGCGATTTTTCTCTCAAAGTTTGCCTTGGATGGTTTTATGAGAGAACGTAGTTTTCTGCTAATGTTGATCAGAGATGTCTTCCCTTCATGGGATTTCACTCTGACGTGCAGTAGCTTCTTTCTTTTGTTATACAATTTGTTTATGGCTGAGGTCCACTGGACAGGATGCTTACATTTGGTGGAGAGGGACTTGGATTTGTTTGGGATTGCATGATCCATGCATTCTTGGAGATGTCCATAGAAAGCATTTGTGAAGGATTCGGCATTGTGGGATGTGGTATCCACTGGCACAGTGGGCTTAAAGGATACCATCTCAGTCTTAAGAAGAGTGAAGTCTGCTTTTGAGAAGTTTTTCACTGTGGTCTTTTGTGCTGGGGGTGGAGGTGGGATATGTATATCCAGGGTGATTAGTTTGTGGTCAGATCTCACTAGTGAGGGGTATACTTCTGGTTTGGAGCATTTTATCCCCATGTTTGTGATGATCAGGTCTAGTATATTATCTCCCCTAGTGGGAGAGGTGACTAGTTGTTCCACTGCATTTGTATTTATGAATTCCAGGAACCTTTGGGCTAGGGTATTAGGGCTAGAATAATGTACCCAGTCTATGTTTGGGTAGTTGAAGTCTCCCAGTATGATGGTATTTTGTGATACATTCATATCCTCCAATGTCTTCAGGAAGGCTGAGTGGGGTTCTTGAGATTGGGAGGGTGGTCTGTAACATGCTACCAGTTGTATAGCAGTTTTGCCTATGGTTAGTTGCACCTGTATGGTCTCTGATGCTTCAAGTGTTGCTACTAACCTGGAGGTGTGGGTGTCCTTTATGAATATGGACACTCCCCCTCCCTTTGTGGTTCGGCCCGGGTTTTGGTGCCGAAAAGCATGATACGAGGTATAGCCTGGTAGTGCTGGGGTGCTCTCAGGAGCCTTGAACCAGGTTTTAGTTACTGCACAGACGTCGATGTTCTCCATGCTGAGGAGTGCATCAAGTGCCTGCATCTTGAGATTTAGACTTCTGGCGTTGAGCAGCATTACCCTTAGTTTTTTTCCATTTTTGTTTTCTAAGGAGGTGGGTTTGTCTTTTGAGCCTTGCCTAAAAAAGGCACTATGGGGATGGCAAGAGCCTTAGCCAATATCCGGAAGCCCAGTGGTGACAGGTGTAAGCCATCCCTCAAGCAGCGTGGCTTGTCCAACATATCATCCCAGGCAGACAGACATTGGATCCCCTTAGAATGACACCAGTACTTGAGCCAATTGTTAAAGCTGATCATCTTGTCTTTGTATTGTGGTATCATTCTTGGTGAGGGCAAGATGCTGCTCATGGTCAGGGTCATACCAGCCTGGGCTACATAATTGGAGAGCTCCTCTATGTCTCTTTTCATGTAGTCCAGGGAGGTACGTCTCAGGTCATTCACACCAGCATGGACAATGACAGAGTCATATTTGTACTTGCTTTGGTGTGACCTGAGTGCATGTGTTATGTGGCGGATCCTAGCTCCCGATAGACAGCTCACAGTCACCTTCTCCTTGTTCAGCCTGGTCAGTGGGACATCAGTGTGTCTGACTATGGAGTCACCTATTACTAGTGTATCAGGCAAGGTGTTTGGCCTTAAGGGCTGCAATTGGTTGACACACTGATTTATTGAAGTATGTGTTGCATGTGTTTTGTTTTGAGGTGGTGGATTTTTGGATGTCTGCTTTGGGAGCCTCTGTTGTTTTGGTAAGTTTTTTATTAGAGCCTCCAAGTATGTCTTTGTGTTTTTATGTGTTTGGTTTGCAGTTGTGGTAGGTCTATGTGGGACTGGGATTGTTGTGTGTGTGTTTGCCATCTCCTCCTGTCTACTCATGCCAGCCCTGAGTTGAGAGAGTTCAGCCTCCAGTTTGGCTATATAGTTGCATCTCTCACATGTATTTGTGTTTGTTGGGAGGAGGAGAGGGTTGTCTGTGTACATGAGACAATTGTAGCATTGTCTCAAGATGCCCAGATTGACCAGCTGAATTGGAGACGACGCCAGTAATCTACCACTCAACATGCTAGAACAGTATAAGGGAGTGCTGTACCTTTAAGGGAAGTGGATATTCACAGGGGTTGTAAGTAGATGTAGTGCTTTACTTAGTACGAGAGTGCTTACTTAGTAGAGAAGTATTGAGAACAAGTGCTAGGCTTATAATACAGTGAGTAGTCTGGTTGTACTAAGAGTAGAGCTTCCTTAAGGGAAAATTTGAAGAGCAGACTTGGCAGAGCCAGAAAAAGTTTCACCTTCTTTAACCATATGCGCACAACCGCTCAAAGCCAGAGTTTTCCTTAGTCTTGGGTAGTTACAACTACTAACCACAAAACACATCATTCACTGCTCTTTGCATCACATAATGGTTTATTTACCTATGACCTGAAGTTGAGTAAATCTCTTAGTCAGGCAATCATTTAATTCATTTGAAACTGGAGTTACCACATACAGAACACCCAGTACTGAGCTGGCTCAGAGCAGGACTTACATAGCATCACTTGTGGTACCTCAATTGCCTTGATGGACTAACGCCTGGGCAGTATCAGTACTAATGTTCTGGATTGTTTACTTGAGCCTATAATTTGGCTGTGACTGGTGCTCTGAATTTAGTCACCACACAATGTAAATATTCTAGGCCTACTTTATATAATCAAAGCTATGGTTATGAATTAATAATTGAGAAATATATAGGTTTAAGTGGTATTTAGAATGCAGATGGTGAAGAACTTGCCTACATTAATGATTAACTTAGTTTAGATGTTGAATAAATGGTATCCCAAACAGAAATCTCTCATAAGCAGGCCATAGTCTTGCCAGGTGAAATATATTTTGCTTCAGATAATTTATCTTCTTCTCAGCATTATTAATGGCATTTGTTTTATAACTTTTATCATATTTTAGCATGCTTAGACTGTATTTTTCAAATAGCTGATAATATGCTTATATTTTACTTCAGAAGCTGATAAGACTTGTAACAGTGTACTAAAAAAGATGTATGCATTTATTACACTGGTAATTTGTCTCCCTGCAAGTGAGGTACTATTTCTTTGTGTTTTTATGCTGACTTTAGTTGCTGTACATGCAACAGTGATCTACTGCTTTATTTACTGAAATATATTTTGTATTATTTGAATTGAGCAGCATTTCTTAAAGTTGTTTGATACAGTTCTCTGTACACCTTCCTTAACATCTGCTTTTTTCCATTTAACACCCCACCTCACCCACCCACGCACAGACACACAAACTTTGGAAACCTTGGCCATTACTTTCTGCTTATTTTTTAAAACATTTTCTTCTCTTACAAGTTACATACCAGTTTCTACTTGGAGTACATTTGTTTGGAAAAGAGTTCTGCATCCCATCTCTCCTGCATCTGTCATACATTTGTGTACTTCCAGCCTCAGTGAAGCATATTCTACATCTACTTATTGAAGGAGTTAGATCGGATCTGAACCTTTGCCTGAACTATTTTTAGCTCTGCTACAACTTTTTTTAATCAAGGCATGTACTCTCTTCCTTTACTAACAGGCTACTTGGGGCAAACAAATACCCCCCCCCCCATTTTAATAAATAACAGCGAAGGTCGAATTTTGTATTATTTTGCAACAACCTACCTAAAATGTTGAAAGTCTAAGACATTTTTTATGTTTTGTGTGACCGTGGGAATGGCCTAAATATTCTTACAATTTCCCAGTTTTCACTGCACCTTGCCTGATGTTTTATTATATTTTTGCTTCTGAAAGCTAAGTAGTAATATACTCTAATGCATACTGATATGGATCTGTTTTTCTTATATTAATCTTGTTTACCTGGCATTAAAAGATATGGTAATCCTGATCAGTCCTGGGTCTCCTGAACTTGATCAAACTGATTGAATCATGCTCAGTGTGTTTCTCTGCCAACTTCATTCTCTTCCCACCACCCATTCCCCACCCACCCCTTGGAGTGATTCATTTATTCTGCCTATTCCCCAACATGTCCTCCCACTTAAAGACACATATCCCGCTTTCATCCATAACAGGAACAAATACTGGGTTTGTGTATACCATTAGATTTACTGCTAAAAATATCAAAGAAAATGTCTTTCCTCCTGTTCTGCTTCTTCCTAATACTACGCACCTCATCTAAGCACTCCCGGCTTTCAAACCTCTTCACCTCAAACAAATGCATTTCAACACCATTCACCCAAACGTCATTATACTCTCTATAACTTCTTCTTCAATCTACCCTCCAGTACTACTACAAAACCCACTACACTACTCTCCCCTGCTGCTATCCTATTGACTCCTCATCCCATTCTACACATACATACAAAATTCCACCATTACAAATGGCATCATCTACCATTAAACGCTACCAAAAACCTCTCAAATTCTTCTTAAGTGTCATAACCATACTCATACTCTTAACATAGTAACATTGAATCAAATCCAGTCCCAAACACATTGCCCTACTTCCTTAGTAATGCACAAAGCATTTAGGATAAAATAGACCAACTAAGCTCTCCTATCTCTACTCATAATCCCCAAATCATTGCTATTGCAGAATCCTGGCTTAAGCCACAAGATCCCTCCATGCACCATTTCTTCCGATGCTGCAGTTACTTTCTTGATGCCAGGCCAGGATTAAGGCAAGTAAGAGGTATTTTCCTGCTTTTCAAGACAGACATCAACATACAACTCCTTGCTCAAAGTAGTGCCTCCTCACATCCTCTTTCAGATTGTTTACTAACATGAATCCACTCTCGATTTAGCCCCCTGATTTTTCTAGATGTTGCCTGTCTACCTCCTTGTCCTTCATTACAAAAGCTTAATTAATTATTCAAGTAACTTAACCTCCTCTGTTCAGAGCATCAAAAATCTTATTCTTCTTGGTGACTTCACCTTCAATCTCATTGGCCCCTCACAAAACTGCATACTTGAATATTGAATGTATTTCATCTCACACAACTTATCTTAGAACCCACCAGGCCCAATCCTTCCTCCTCACACAACACACTGTCTGATTTACTAATCACAGACAACCCTCACTTATATCACATATCTTTATGCATGCTCCCAACCTAAGTGATCACATTCTATAAGCTTCAACATCCACCTTGATTGCAAAAAGTCCCCTCCAAAACTCATTGCATTCCACCATAAACCAAAAATAAACATTACCAAACTAAAACATATCTATACTCTCTCAACTCAGACCCTACACTCCTCCTCAGACGCAAACAATGCTGCTCAGGTCTTCGCCCAACTTCTCTGCAATCTGCAAGACTGATTCTTCCACAGTACAAGCCTAAGAAAAACACATGGCCCACTTATGAACTCAAATGCCTTCTATCTCTTAGAGACAAAACATGACCGCATCTCCTCCTTCTCAGAAACCTGTAAAACAAGTGATTAGATATCATAAGAGCCATCACATGCAAACATATCGGTCAAACCCTTTTCAGTCCCCTAAACAATTCTGGGCAGAGGTCAGCTAGTTAGCAGATCACAAAACTCCTCCCAATGCTCACTCTTCCTCATCTTCTCTCCCCTCCTCAGACTTTAGTGCTCACTTGTCACCCTCCCCTCCTTCCGTTCACATATGTCACTCCCTCACTCAACCTCTCCCTCATCTTTTATTTATTTATTTATTTGACATCTGTTAATGGGGTTAGTCTGACTGGGCAGATGCCCATTTTCAGCAGAGACCCGGGGGAAAAGCTCCAGTAAAAAATGTTAAATGAGTGCTAGGTATATTAACATAGACAAATGTAGTTTTGTCTTATCTATAGTTAAAACAAAAAGTATAATACAAAATTTTATAAAAATGCATTGAAGGGAAATTATGTCACACAAAATCTGGTTATAAGTCATAAAAATAATAAGATAAAAAATGTAGAAAAATAATACATCAAAGGACATTTGTACATAGGAAGTGAACAAAGATAGCTGATTCAATATATTGAGAGAAGACCTGTTAGTGATATGTGAGTAATCAGAGAAGTAGAGTATACTACACACAGCTTGGTCAACAGAAAGGAGAGAGGAGAACAGAGGTAGAGGGGATAGCATTCAAGCAGGATCAGCCGAGGAGCATGCTCAGGAGTTTAGCAGATATT
Source organism: Protopterus annectens (assembly GCF_019279795.1). Classification (NCBI taxonomy): domain Eukaryota; kingdom Metazoa; phylum Chordata; order Ceratodontiformes; family Protopteridae; genus Protopterus; species Protopterus annectens. Next base: position 954,944,470 of record NC_056732.1, read on the forward strand.
CTTTTAATGCAAGTTTGAAAATGATTGTGCTATTAAGCAATCAGATATGGAGAGGAAGTTTTTTCCAGGCAGAGGCGACTGAGTGACTGTAAAGTATTTTGCTTGTGGTTTTATTGGGTTTGTAGATTTGGAGGAAGTGTTGGAGAGTCACAAGAGAAGGACAGGCTAAGGTTTGGTGAAAGATAGAGTAGGTCAAGTAAAGCTGTGGCAGGAGGAGTTGATGTTGAAATTCTAGCCAGTGGAGTTTTTTAAGGAAAGACAGTGGTGTGAACAATATGAGAGATTACTGGCAAATCTAGGTATTTTACTGTGAGTTCAAGTTTAGTTGACAGATTCATTGGGGGATAGTTAAGATAGGGGTGACATATAATAGGGTAGGTAGTAGGCAGGCATGAGCTAAGGACAATTTAGATTATCGAGTTGGGAATTTTTTGTTTTAGTAAAGTAGTCCGAGTTTTTGGTGTGTCTTTTTAATGCAATTATTGATGTGGATGTCAAATTTAAGTTCATAGTCTATGTAAACCCTGAGTAGTTTAGTATGAGATTCAACTTTGATGGTTGCATTATTTAGTGAGGAGACAGAGAAGGAGGATTTAAAAGGTGCTGGAGAGATTTTTGGAGGAACAGAAGGAGTTTTGTTTGATTAGGGTTAAGTAGAAGTTGTTTGGATGTAAGCCATTTTTCCACCGAGGCAAGAGATTCTTGGATGAGGGTGAGTTGGTGAGGTAGATTGTCAGAAGTAGAGATGAAGGTGGAGTAGCCAGCATATTGTATTAGTGTGGAGTGTGGGCAAGATTGTAGAGTTTATTAATAAAGATATTGAATAACACTGGTCCCAGGATAGATCCTTGGGGACACCTGTTTGAATGGAGAGGAATGGGGAAGTTGCAGAGAGCCATTTAACAGATTGTAGTCTATTAGATATGTAACTAGAGAACCAGCTGATAGAAGACTTGAAAAGGTTGAGGTGATCTAATTTGGAGAGAAGGAGGTTGTGGGATGCAGTGTCAAAGGCTTTAGAGAGTTCACTCACCTTCCCTTTATAATCTCCTCTTCTACTTTAAACAAAAAAATGTAAAAAAAAGATACAGCATTTTATCTGTCCTTGAAAACCTAAAACTTGACTTGCCTGTATGAACAGACACCTTCTCCCCAGTTCATATTCCAATGAAGGGAGTAAATTGCTACTCCTCTGCTAGCTGTCTGCAACCATTGCTTAATATATGAAGAAAATGTAGCTGTATTGCTGAAGGCTCCGAGCAAAAATGTAGAAATGTAGTAGGAAAAAATCCTCGGTTCAACCACAGCTGTAAAAATGTCAAAAACAAACTTTAATCTTCAGTAAAAACAACAAAAAACAGGGGCACAGTAAAATTCCCTGATAAGCACTTTTGGCTTACTAGCCTTCATCAGATCATATGTATTAGCTGTGCTCACTCTGAATTTAAGGACAGGATTAATTAAGGACTCATTCATAAGACAGAAGAGGTCACTTAAGGTTAATCACTTGTTAACAGAGGGGGTGGAGCTAGGAACTAAAATTTCTATTTAAGGAGTAAACTAAAACATTTCAGAGCTTTACTAGAAAGGCTCATCCAGACTCTGCTACACTTTGCTGTGAAGGAAAGGTTAGTTTGCTTTTATTTTTTGTATTACTGTATTGCCTTTCTATATTTTGAATACTGTAGTTTGTTTTCTTTACCTTGTGTTTTGCTTGCATTCTGTTTTAACAGCATATTAAAACTTCAAAAGAGACCACAGCTCTCTCTATTCTGAGTCAGGCAGAATCCACCCCCCTCCCACCCATTTAAGTTGTCTTGTTAAATACCATTGTCTTTCTAGTTGCCCGCCTCTTATGTTAATCTAACCATATATCTCATTTCTCTCTACTTTCACTGGCTTATGTGAGTAATCACAAAATCATCATTTTTGAAATCCCACCCCTTCAATTATTTAAATTTATTGGCCATTCTACAGTATTTCATAGTACCAAAATACAAAAGTGACCACCCCTTTCAATCCATCTTGCTGTTTTAAAAATAGTAACTCTCCACTAAACCTTAACTTTTTAAACAGGTAAAACTCAAGTTACCTACTTTCACATCTAACTTCTCTAGTGCACACTGCAGGGTGCATTCTTTTCAATCTTACCTATAAGCATCCCTGTGACTAGCACTTTCTCTAATACCTGCTGGAAAGCACTAGGTTCATAGGTTCATAGGTTCATACTAGGCTATCTGCCCAAGGGCATTTATAAGCCTAGCCCATAGTTATGTGGCTTTCGCCACCCCTTTAGTTTGAAGAAAACTATGCCTATTATTTTGCTGTGCCTCTGTCAAGCAGTGACACTGAAGTAATCCCTGGGGTATATCTGTGATCTCCCATCTATTGGTCAAGATTCCTCTTGAACAAGGCCAGCGAGGTGCTCTGCCTTACATGTACCGGGATTTTGTTCCACAGCATAGGGAGTCTCTGGGTGATGAATCTGTCCCTCCAGCACGTTCTATTAATAACCGTGTCAAGGTTTAAGTCTCCCGCCCTTGTGGTTCTGAGGGATCTAGATTTTTTGAGGTGAAGCATATTCATCAAATCTGGGTTTGACATGGCCTTATATGTCAGGCACAGGTCACCTCTGAGCAAGCGGTATGCGACTGAATAGAGCTGGAGTTCTTTCAGTCGGGCAGCATAAGACATATTTTTGAGACCCTTTATCCTTTTGGTGAGGAACTTTTGGGGCCTTTCCAGCTGCTGCAGGTGTCGGGTCAGATACATTCTGAATGGGGCATTGTACTCAATCATAGGTCTAATGAGTGATGAGTACAGGGGACGATGACCTCCCTAGATCTAGATGTGAATCCCTTCATGATCAGGTGGGCAATGTAGAAGGTTTTCCTAACTACTTTGGCAACATGAGTGTCAAACAAAAGGTTACTGTCAACCTGGGTCCCCAGATCCCTGATGACTTCTTCTGTGCTCAGTGGATTGCCACCTATATGGTAGCTAGGGGTAACCTTGTTTTTCCCGAAGGGTATGAATATGCATTTCTTGGCGTTTAACTTTAGGCCATGGCTCTGGCACCAGTTATCCGTTTCTGTGAGGCCCTTCTGAAGGATATCTGTGTCAGATGTGTTTTCGACTATGGCGCCCAGTTTGCAGTCATCTGCAAACTTTGTCAGCCATAACCCTTCTGTGTTTGCTTGTACTTCAGAAAAGTAGATGACAAACAAGAGTGGTCCCAGGACTGAGCCCTGTGGGACACCACTTGTGACAGGCTTTGAGTCTGACATGGCGCCAGCAACTCTGACCCTGTGGGTTCTGTCACTTAGCCAGTTTGCAACCCATCTTGTGATGTATGGGTTTACATTCAAGCTGATGAGTTTTTCGATGATACCTGAGTGGGGTATTGTGTCGAAGGCCTTTGCCAGGTCGAGGTAGGCTGTATGAACTGCCTTACCCTCATCAATGGCCTTGGTGACTGTTTCGAAAAAGTCAACCAAGTTTAAAAGGCATGATCTGCCTTTGACAAAGCCAAACTGGGTTGGATCCAAAGTCTGCAAGTTCCCTATGTCTTTATTTATGAGTTCCATTATGATCCTCTCCATGGCTTTGCAGATAAGGCTTGTCAAGCTAATGGGATGGTAATTCCCAGGGTCGGTGGAGGCACCGCCCTTGTGAAGTGGGACCACAGTCGCCATGCGCCACTCCTTGGGTACGTATCCTGAGGTGAGGCTAAGATTAAACAGCTGTCCTAACTGCGGGTTTAATTCCTCATTGAGTTTGTGGAGCACACAGCCGGGGGCACCATCCGGTCCCATGGATGCTGTGTTTTTTGCCTTGGAGAGAGCAGTTCCCACCTGGGCGTTGGAGATGTTTGGGGGGCTACAATCCTCTGGTATAAATATCTCTCCTTTTGGGGGGGGGGAGAAGTTTGCACTGAACCTGTCAGCCAGTATGTTGGCAATGTGTGTAGGTTTGGTAATCTTCACATCATTTTGAACTAATTCTGAGCATATCTGGGAGTTTCCTCCTAGGTTTCTAACATAGCTAAAGAAGGCCTTATGATTGTCTTTTGAGTCCTTGGTGATTTTTCTCTCAAAATTTGCCTTGGATGATTTTATGAGAGCTCTTAGTTTTTTACTTATAATGATCAAAGTTGTCTTACCTCTCAAGGATTTTTCTCTATCATGTAGTAGCTTCCTCCTTTTGTTGTAGAGCTTGTTTATGGCTGGGGTCTACCAGACTGGACGCTTGCCTTTGGTACAAAGAGTCTTAGTTTTGTTTGGGATTGCCTGATCCATGCAGTCCTGTAGGTGCTGATAGAAGGCATTTGTAAGTGATTCAGCGGTTTGAGTAATGTTTACCACTGGCTCAGGGGCCTTAAAGGAGATCACACTAGTTTTTAGAAGTGTGAAGTCAGCTTTTGAGAAGTTTTTCACTGTGGTCTTTTTTATTTCAGGTGGGGGCGGGATGAGGACCTCCAGCGAGATTAGTTTATGATCTGATCTCACCAGTGAGGGGTATACTTCCGGTGTTGAACATTGTGATCCTATGTTCATGATGATGAGATCAAGTATGTTTTCTCCTCTTGTGGGGATGGTGACTAGTTGTTCCATGGCATTTGAGTTTATGAACTCCAGGAACCTTTGGGCTAGAGTGTTTGGGCTTGAGTAGTGTTCCCAGTCTATATTAGGGTAGTTGAAGTCACCTAGTATGATGGTGTTTGGAGATACATTTAACCCCTCCAGTGTTTTCAGGAAGGCCATGTGAGGTTCCTGAGTTTGAGAGGGTGGCCTGTAACATGCTACAAATTGCAGAGCAGTCTTGCCTATGGTTAATTGCACCTGGATGGTCTCCGATGCATCGTGCGTTGCCACCAACCTTGAGGTGTGTGTGTCCTTTATGAATATGGACACCCCCCCTCCTTTCTTGGTGTTGTCCGGATTTTGGGGCGGAACGCATGATATGAGGTGAAACCTGATAGTGCTGGGGTGCTCTCAGGAGCCTTGAACCAGGTTTCTGTCACAGCACAGACATCGATGTTCTCCATACTGAGAAGGGCCTCGAGTGCGTGCATCTTGAGATTGAGACTTCTGGCATTGAGCAGCATTACCCTTAGTTTTTTCCTTTTTGTGTTCTAGGGTGGTAGGTTTAGAATTTGAGCCTTGCCTAAAAAGGCACTATGGGGTGGCAAGAGCCTTTGCCAATATCCGAAGCCCAGGGTGACAGGTGCAAGCCGTCCCTTGCAAAGCAGCGTGGCTTGTCCAGCATGTCATCCCAGGCAGACAGACATTGGATCCCCTTTGAATGACACCAGAATTTATGCCAGTTATTAAAGCTGATCATCTTATAACTGTATTGTGGCATCATTCTAGGTGAAGGTAGGATACTGCTCAAGGTCAGGGTCATACCTGCCTGGGCTACATAATCAGAGAGCTCCTCAATGTCTCTTTTCATGTAGTCCAAGGAGGTACGTCTCAGGTCGTTGACACCAGCGTGGACAATGACTGAGTCGTACTTGTACCTGCTGTTGAGAGACCTGAGTGCTTGCGTTATGTGGCAGATTCTAGCGCCTGACAGGCAGCTTACTGTGACCTTCTCCTTACTCAGTCTGGTGAGCGGGATGTCAGTGTGCCTGACTATGGAATCACCAATGACGAGTGTGTCTGGCATTGTGTTTGGCCTTAAGGGCTGTGACTGTTTGACACTCTGACTGTGTGGTCTATGTGTTGCATGTGTTGGGTCCTGAGGTGGTAGTTGTTTGGGTGTCTGCTTTGGTGGCCTCTGTTGTTTTGGTAGATTTTTGATCAGAGCCTCCGAGTATGTCTTTGTGTGATTATGTGTATGATTTGAAGTTGTGATGGTACTATGTGTGACTGGGTATGTAGTGTGTGTGGTTACCTTCTCCTCCTGCCTGGTCTTGCCAGTCCTATGTTGAGAGAGCTCAGCCTCCAGTTTGGCCGTATAGTTGCATCTCTCACATGTATTTGTGTTTTGTGGGAGAAGGAGAGGATTGTCTGTGTACATGAGGCAATTGTAACATTGCCTCAATATTCCCAGGTTCACCAGTTGAGCAGGAGAGGACACCAGCAGCTGATCCCTCGACATGCTAGATGTAATAGATAAAAAAAAAACTTACAAAAGACTCCGGGGGATGTGGGTTCTAGGCTGGTGGGGTACTATCTATAATAATAGTGCTTTATCAAGGTGCAAGTACTGTAGGAGCAAGTGCTAGGCTTTACAGATAGAGAATAGTCTACTTGGGAATCAAGTAGAGATGAAGTTTTTAGTTATAGGATACGCTGGTTAGATCGGCAGTACAGTTCGAGGAAGGCAGTTTTAAGGGAAAATTTGAAGAGTGGAATTTAGGTAGCCCGAATAGTTTAACCTTGTTTAACCGCCACTGCTCTTGTGTGCAACAGTGGCAACTCCGCGCTAAATCGCACTAAAGCATGCTAACGCGTGCTTTATAGCAGGGGGCTGGAAAAAACAGGAAATGACCCAAAATGGCCAACGAATTACTAGTTGCTGTCTCTAACCACTCCTCTGAGGACAAACAAGCAGCTCAGTACTCCCCACTCCCACTGGTGAGTAAAGAAACTACCTCTGGCCACACAAGAAAATGGAGGAAACAGGAACCAAATACAAAGCCCAGGGATCAGCAAAATCTGATCACTGGAACAACTAGCTAGGAAAGTTTAGGAAAGGAGAAGTATTTTTTTTTTTTTTTTTTTTTTTTTTTTTTTGCAAACAGACAGAAAAAATACAGTAAATGCTTTGGTATTCGACTAAATTGCTATCAAAGGCTGGTACACTTGAGTGTATTAGCCTGTTTGTTACTTTTAAGCAAAACTTTAGCCAACAAGTGCAATCAACAATTTAAGCACAGAAAAACAGGAAAATCAGGTAATAAAACAGTAATATAGGCACAAACAGTAGTCAAAAAGCTCAAAAGATCAAAAAATGCAAAATAAAATGTTTAAAAAATACTTATTAACAAGAAAGTTGCTTTTTCTGCTCTCTGCTGGCTTAGGAACTCTGCAGGTGACCACGAGGAGCTATGCCAAGTTCTCTAATGCCAGAAAAAGCCCACCAAAGCTAGGAAGCCTTAAACTCATACAAACACTGAACTCTCCTTGTTAACAAGGAGAAATTAATAGTAGGCACTAAACAGCCTATAATTGCAAAGTACCTTGCTAAGGAAACAGCTCTTATACTTTACAAAGAAAAGAAAAAAAGCCCCAAACCAGGCATGTCCAAGGGTCAGCTTCCGATGATTTCTCCTGTCCACCTGGTGAATCTGGGCATACTGGGGCAATGCAGCAATTGCCTCATGTACACCGACAACCCTCTCCTCCTACCACCCAACACTACAACCTGTGAGAGATGCACTTACATAGCCAAAATGGAAGCAAAGCTCTCTCCACCCAAGATTGTGCTAAACAGTCAAGAGGAGAAGGTTAACACCCACACTACACCTCAAGCAACACATAGCCCTTCTAAACCCGCACCACCAACACCCACATATAGCAACACTAAATCCACATATGCAGAGGCCCTTAACTGTAAACCTGCCCAAGCAACAAAGACCTCTGAAGCTGAAACGCAAACAAACACCAATCACAACCAATGTGTCACATAGTTCACAACACCAGTGTGCCACCCAGCAACAGCCCCTAAGGCAAGACAATGTACCTAACACTTTAGTCATAGGTGACTCTATAGTCCGGCACACTGATGTCCCTCTCACCAGGTTGAATAAGGAGAAAATTACAGTCAGCTGCCTGTCGGGTGCCAGGATCCGCCACATAACGCATGCACTCAAGTCACTCCACAACAAGTACAAATATGACTCTGTCATTGTCCATGTTGGAGTGAATGACTTGAGACGTACCTCCCTGGACTACATGAAAAGAGACATGGAAGAGCTCTCAGATCATGTGGCCCAAGCAGGTATGACCCTAGCCCTGAGTAGCATCCTGCCTTCACCCAGAATTATACCACAATATAAGGATAAAATGATTGACTTCAACAATTGACTAAGCTTATGGTGTCATTCAAAGGGGATCCAGTATCTGTCTACCTGGGATGACATGACTGACAGACCACGATGCTTTGCCAGAGATGGTCTGCACCTGTCACCCCTGGGATTCAGGTTACTGGCTAAGGCTCTTGCCACCTATATAGTGCCTTTTTTAGGCAAACTTCAAAGGAGAAAACCACCACCGTAACAGGTACAAGCATGCAAAATCTGAAGGTAAAGCTACTCAATGCTAGAAGTCTAAACCTCAAAATGCACTCTCTCAAGGCACTCCTAAAAATGGAGAACATCGATATCTGTGCAGTAACTGAGACCTGGTTCAAGGCTCCAGAGAGCACCCCTGCAATACCAGGCTACAACTCTTACCACACTTTTCGGCCACCAAACCAGGACCAAAACACTAAAGGTGGAGGAGTGTCAATATTCACCAACGATATTCACACCACCAGGCTAGTTGGCCAACACAATGTGTCTGAAATTCTCCAAGTGCAACTAACACTAGATAAGACTGCAATCCAAATTGTAGCTTGCTACAGATCCCCCACCATACCCCAAGATTCTCACTACACCTTTCTAAACATACTGGAAAATATTAATATAGAACCAAACACCCTAATACTGGGTGATTTTAACTACCTTGCCATTAACTGGGAAAACTATTCATGTCCCAACACCTTTGTGCAACGGTTCTTGGAATTCATAAATTTCAACGCCCTGGATCAACTAATCCATAGTCCCACCAGGGGCTCCAATATCCTAGACCTGGTCATTACCAACATGGGAAATCAATGCTCCATACCTATGGTCACCCCCTCGTTAATCAAGTCTGACCATAAGCTAATCACCCTTAACATCCATATCCCACCCCCACCCCCCAGTAAAGAAACCATCATAAAAAACTTCTCCAAAGCCAACTTCATGCTACTCAAGTCAGAAGTGACAAACTTCATGACACCCATGCAGACGGGAACTGAAAGTTCAACTGCTGAATCCTACACTAAGGCACTGTACGAGCACATCCACTCATGCATGAATCGTGCCATCCCAAATAGAACCAAAATGCTCTCATCCAAAAAAAGGAAGCCAATCTGGTGGTCCCCTGCCATAAACAAACTTTACAACAAAAGGAAGAAACTTTTGCAGAAAAGAGGAAAATCCCAGGATGCAAAAAACTCCCTTACTAGCCTCAGTAAGAAACTGAGATGCCTCATAAAATCCTCCAAAGCTAGTTAAGAAAATAATATTGCCAAAGATTCCAAAGACAACCACAAAGCATTCTATAACTATGTCAAGAATCTAAATGGCAATGCTCAGATCTGCTCTGAGCTAAAACAGAATGGCATTAAATATACTGATCCAAAGGATATTGCCAATATCCTGGCAGATCGATTCAGTACCAACTTCACCCCCCTCTCACCCCCTAAATGGCCCATCTCAATACCGGAAGATTGCCAAATTCCAGTAATAATGGCCACACAGGTACAAAACGCACTCTCTAAAGCCAAGAATACAGCATCCATGGGACCAGATGACATCCCGGGCTGTGTACTACATGAACTACAATATGAACTGGCACCTCACCTAAGTGTCATGTTTAATCATAGCCTCACCTCAGGTTTCGTGCCCACTGAGTAGCGCAGAGCTACAGTTATCCCAATCCACAAGGGGGGATCCACCTTGGATCCCGGAAACTACCGTCCCATCAGTCTGACAAGCCTTATCTGCAAGGCCATGGAGCGGATTATCATGGAACTTATAAACAAAGACATTGGCAACCTTCAAACACTGGACCCCACCCAGTTTGGGTTTGTGAAGGGCTGATCTTGTCTCCTGAGCCTGATTGACTTCTTTGAATCAGTCTCTAGAGCCATGGACAAGGGTAAGGTGGTCCACACAGCCTATCTAGACCTTGCCAAGGCCTTTGACACCATCCTCCACTCTGGAATCATAGATAAACTTACTAAGTTGGACATTAATCCCTATGTCACCCAATGAGTTGCTAAATGGCTTACTTATAGAACCCACACTGTAAAAGTAGCTGACTCCAAATCCAGCTCCAGACAAGTGACAAGTGGAGTACCGCAGGGTTCAGTCCTGGGGCCGCTCTTGTTTGGCATCTACTTCTCTGAAGTACATGTCAACACTAAGGGACTCTGGCTAACAAAGATTGCAGATGACTGCAAACTGGGAGCCATTATTGAATCCCCAAATGATGTGGATACTCTACAAAAGGGCCTTACAGAAACAGATGTTTGGTGCCAGAGCCATGGGCTCAAGCTCAATGCCAAGAAATATATTGTTATCCCTTTGGGAAAAAACATGTATCCATGAATTACCATATAGGTGGCAGTACACTAAACACAGAAAGTGTGATAAGAGACTTAGGGACACAGGTGGACAGTGGTCTCACCTTCGATAACCACATCGCCACAACAGTCAGGAAATCCTTCTATGAGGCACACCTCATCACGAAGGGCTTTTCATCCAGAAAAAAGGAGGTCATTGTCCCACTGTACTCATCCCTCATTAGACCCATTATAGAATACAACACCCCATTTGGTATGTACCTCTCAAGACATCTGCAACAACTGGAAAGGCCTCAGAAATACCTCACTAAAAGAATCACAGGCCTAAAGCAGATGCCCTACGCTGACCGTCTTAAAAAACTCCAGCTATACTCTATCGCATATCGCCTACTCAGAGGCGATCTCTGCTTAACATACAAGGCCATGTCAAACCCAGAGCTGTTGGACATGCTACACTTAAAGAAATCCCAATCCCTCAGAGCTACACACTCCAGGGATCTAAGCCTTGTCATCACAATAAACAAAACATGCTGGAGGGATAGGTTCCTGACCCAGAGACTCCCTAGACTCTGGAATAGATTGCCCATACATGTCAAGCAGAGTGACTCTTTGGACCTCTTCAAGAGGAACATTGACGATTGGATGGGAGAAAGGAAATTCACCCCAGGGATCACGTCAGTCGCCCTGCCAGACAGGGGTCCAGGAAAGTAAATAATGTGAGAAGAAATAGCCAGGGAATTGTTATGGCTAGGCTTGTATAGGCCCTAAACCAACAGAATAAACCAATCAATGTTCCAGACACATAGTCATAACCAATGAAAACTCATTAATGTGCATACAGCATATCTCCTGTGTCTTGCTGTGAGCCAATCATTATTGTATCTCAATGTATCAAATGTCTGGTATCCTAGTGGCATAACTATCTAATAGCAACAACGTTAATGATTTGCATACAGCATAAATCCATACCAGAGCCTTTGACCTTATTGCCCACACAATCCTATTTAACCACCTCACTGACTTTGCGATTAGCCCTGACACTATTCCCTGGTTCCAAAATTACCTATCCAACCAATATTCCTCAGTAATTTTAACAACCGTACATCAGCCACCACATTATTACTTAAAGAAGTCCCTCAAGACTACATAATAGCCCCTCTTCTTTTCTCTGTTTTTATAAATATACTTACACTTCACATTTCCCAACGTTCAATCTTATTATATACCAGTGACATGGTTATCTTCTGCTCCAACCACACACCCCACTCATTTTCACATGATCAGCAAAATTATTTACTCTCCCTCATAAACTGGCTCAGTTGCAAAAAAATATTACTCAGCTCCTCAACAACTTAAATTATCCCCTTCAGAACCTCCCGTAAAAGGCAAAAGAACCACGGCTGACTTCTTATTCTTAACCATCTTAATAATGCCATTTAGCTAGGATGCCTACGAGTCTGGCTTGATCCCTGACATAACGTCCACCATCATCTTGAAAACACCTGGGAAAAGATAATCTCCCTACTCTTCAGAACCAACAAAGTCTCCCTTTCCTTTCCCATACAACAAGAAATGCCAGTGGCAGAAAGATTCTTCATGTCCAACTTAACTACTGCCTACCTCTTATTGCATCTGTCTCCAAAAGAAACTCTACCACCATCCAGACAATTTCCAACTCCATCTGCTGCTTCATTCCTCATTCCACAAAATATGAACACTACTGTCTTACACTAGCCAAAGCCAATTGGCTTCCAGTTCAGCAATGAGCCAAACTACTCCTTGGCCCCCAAATTTTCAACTCCTAAAAGAAAACTCCTGCCCTTCTTTTTCCTCTAACTTACTTAGACGGCCTCTGTCATATAACCTTAGAGCTCTCAGCCATTCAGGGCCCATGTTGTAAGCACCTCAATCCAGACTTCAGTGCCCTACCACTCCCTTTCAACCATTGGACTCAAGCTTTGGCGGGATCTTCCATGAAATCTTAAAAAATCTCTCTAACTACTCCCCTTTTGGGTACAACTTAAGGAACATTTCACAACAGAAGGTGCCTATAAATGCTCTGCTTCAGGTCACATAACCTAGTCATCTTGATCCTCAGCACATACTGCCTATCATTTTCACTTTAGCATCTCTTCTGTAACTTCTAACATGCCGTTACTCTTAAGTGATGTAAATATTGTGCCTACTGTTTTTATTGACTACCTTCTTAAATTATTTTTTTTTCCATTCTATATAAACTATTCCTTTGTTTTTAGTGTGCTCTTTTATTGTATAAATTGTTTTTATTTTTTTCCACTTGACATATGTTCACACTCTGGGCTGTGACTGAAATTGGTCCAGTGGGATCAATGCTTTACCTCAGTTAACAATTTGTATGTATAGGTATGTAAAATAAATGAATATATAAATAAACAGTAAACTTTGAATGGAGGAGAGGTTGTATAAGCACAGCACAGCATGCCATACTAATCAAAAGACATTTTCTCTCATTCTCAAAAATTTGCATAGGTATGTATTTAATGTACATATGAGTGTATGTTTTCTTGTGATACATTGCCATCCTGTCAAGGACTGATTTCATGTCTTATACTGTCTGTTCCAGAACAGGTTTATGTTCTCCTGTGACTGAATAGTATAAACTCTATGTCACAAAAAGAATAAAAGAAAAAAATTCATTCCATTCATACTGAACCAATGGCAGTACAAAATGGTTGTAAAATGTATAATACCATGAAAACATGCTGATAATACTTTTTCTGTTCTGAGAACCTCATATGAGATTGGTTTGTGGCACAATGTGTGAGTGGTCTGACAAGCAGAATGTGTTATTGTTTGGAAAATTGGCTGTATTATTGTTTGACTATACAAAGCACTTTACACACAATAATCACTAAAATTAAATAAGTGAAAACCAGTGAAAATATCTGTTATGGTAAAATAATACTGGGACAGATCTAATATAGCTTTACTTTGCTAGAATAAAGGCAATATATTCATTATGCAATCTTAATTAATTAACTCAACCACCCTGGTGCACCAAATGACAGAATGAGACTAGTAGCTGCAGAACAGAGAGAATGAAATACTGCTGTCTAAAAAATTAGAAAGCAATATTTTTAATGCAAATTAAGAGATAAAGAACATAGATCTCCTCTTGGAAAAAGGCTTGATTAATTTAACAGAATATGAAAACTATTTCATACCACCTGGTATGTTTCAGTTCCAGATACCTCACTTAATGAAGAATTGTACATGGTTAGTTCTTGATGTACTCTGCATTTGTCTATGACATCCCTGTCTAAATGTGAAGGAGTCTGCAATAAAACTGAGTGCAAGAAATCTTATTAGTGGTGTCCTCTACATGGTGCAACTGAATATCAAAACATAAGAAAAATATTAGAAGTCATGCACACAAACCTGGTGTAGTTTTTAGAGGTGAATGCATTTGACATATGAGGCTTTTGATTTGTGAGCTGGATTGTTGGGACTGGAGAGGAAGAGTCTTTAGAGCTTAATTAGATGTCTGAATCATAATTACTTACGCATTGGGTTCAGCAAGCTGAGCAGGGATACAGATGTGAAGGTATAATTACCAGTGTGAAAATAATGGAGTATTTCTCACAGAACATGCATGAGAGGAATGCAGCTTTTATTCCATGTGTGGGGTCATGGGTTGAGCGTGATTAACTGCCCAGGGAACACAACACTTTTCCAGGCAATATTATAATAGTAAGGTAGCAGAAGGACAGATTATTATCAGGGTGAGTGGTAAACAACTAACTGTTGGAACTTAACAAGGGTAAATTGTTGATTTCTCTTATTTGCTTTGTATCATAAGCTATGATTTTTCCTGCATGAGCACAGCAAAATGGCCATAGCAAACATTTATTTACTTACTGCTTCTGCTTAGCCAGTTACTATTTAGATTTTGATGTAACACCAACAGGAAATGAGTGCAATATTGTAATAAGGAGTCTAAAAAGTGATTGAAAGAAAACGCTGGGCCAGACTGTAAAAGACTTGCTCTCAGAGTTACTTCAAAACTTGCTCTCGGAGTGTGTGACTTACTCTGAGAGCAAGTCTTTTGGAATCTGCCCCCCCTAGTGTAAGCCTATTTATTGATAAGTCTTACACAAAGTAAATCACTTACACAGAGAATAAGTCTTTCAGAATCAGGGCAGACTTACACGAGTTAGCCACTTACACTGACAGCAAATTGTTTGGAATCAGGCCGATTATGTTTTGCATAACAAACACATTCTGTTGTACTGGTCAATGAAGATGCATGTCATATGGAAAATGAGCAATGGGAGCTAAACATTCAATTGCATCTCACATACTAGTGCTACCAATATGAGCCAGCCTTAGTGAAATGGAGCCCTGGGGTACGAAGTCCATGGTGCCCCACTTGCTTCATCTGCATTAGCCCTGGTGTCTCCCCAATCCCTGTTTTCTCCATCCTAGCCCCATCAAACAATCCAGATTATTTTTTCCTGACTTTTTTTTTCCATACTTTATCTGATGCTTCATTTTTTCCCTCAAACCTTTCAGTGCACAATAAATGAGCAAGGTTTCATTATCACTGTATTAACTTTGGAGGAAATAACTGGGGTCTAAAGGCCTGCAGAATCATGTGGTTCTATATGTTTGTTTGATTCATTTTTCCTCCACCATTTCAGCATATACAAACTGGGCAAAGTGGCAAAGCAGTAACTGTGCAGGAAATGACTGAGTTATGCCAGAGGTATGGGGACCTTATATGACCCCAGAAGGCATGACATTCTGGATGCTGTGTGCTCTAATAGCTTTTTTCCCCAACATTTTGATCCAGTGATGGTCTGAACAAAAATCATAATAAAGGAAAGCACTTCAGTTATATATTTTATTTCTTTCAAGGAAGAAATTATTGGATATCAAAGTATTTTTCAAATTAAAAAAATGTAACCTCCAAATAAACTGAGAAAAATACTTTTGAGGATATATAAGTCATGTAAAGGAATAGTGCTTGTCTCCCTACCTCTCAAATAAAAATATAGTAATCTTCTGGGTACCCCTCTTGAATTAGATTGGGAAGAAAGTGAAAGAACTTAAGATCTCAGTCATGCATTTCAAGTTGTTATTGTCAAACATATATATCTATATCTATATATACATACATATATATATATATATATATATATATATATATATATATATATATATATATATATATTCATTCATTCATACCTTCTCACCCCATCCCCAAATATGATTGCCCTATATGTGTAGCTGTAATGTCAGTCTGGGAAAAAAGTAAATGAGAAAATGGTTAGTAATATAATTTGACTTTCTATTGTTTTATATATGGACACACACAGAAATATATATATATATATATATATATATATATATATATATAGATATATATATATATATATA
The DNA here is from genome assembly GCF_019279795.1 of Protopterus annectens. Classification (NCBI taxonomy): domain Eukaryota; kingdom Metazoa; phylum Chordata; order Ceratodontiformes; family Protopteridae; genus Protopterus; species Protopterus annectens. The sequence goes on from NC_056732.1 coordinate 954,960,232, forward strand.
TATATATATATATGTATATATAGACAGATAGATAGATATGGGTTCTAGGTAACCCACTGAAACTCAGATTCCTCCAAAGACAGTGTTATTGAAAATTCACCAAAATCTATGTTTAGTTGTTATTTTTCCAAGGGGAACCCCCCCCCCTCATTTGGAGGTTTGATTCTCTCAGAAACCTAGCTAACTTATGTATACTAACCATAATATATATTGTGATGACCCCACTAAAACCTGAGGCAATAACTAAGGAGACTCAGTCCTTACCGCTGTTTCTGGTAAGGGAGCATCACTGAAAGCAGGGAGGGATAGAAATATACAATTTCCCCTAAAAGCACACCAGGAACAGGCCCCAAACATGGGACTGGACTATATGCTTCACTCCAGGTCCTTAAATGAGTCTTCGCACTATTCACTGCAGAGCACTATGTCCCGGTTGTAGGCATTTGACACACCCACTCACTCTTAAATATTTGATATTCACATATACAAACACTCTTGAGAAAGACTTGCACAGCTTTACCTTCTATGTCCTCTTTCCCACATTACAAGGTAATGGCTGCCACCAGTCAAAAACCACAATACCCTTCAAAAGAGGCATTCAATTATATTGGGTAAAATAAATATTGATATAAATGGTAGCATGTAATCCAAGCAGTAAGGCTTTTCAGAGTGGCCCTACTGTTATCACAAAAAGCATAAACACTCTCAGGTAGCATGTAATCCAAGCAGTAAGGCTTTTCGGAGTGGCCCTGCTGTTATCACAAAAAGCATAAACACTCTCAGGTTACTAAAAGTACTTTCTAAATAACCAGCTGCAATAAAAGGTAATAAACTAATAATAAATAAAGTGATTTAAAACATGTATACACTGAATAACTGATTCTAATAAACCACATAGTTTCACACACAAGAATTATGAAAATAATACTATATGATAGATTTCACACTAATTGTAGAAAAACTCTAACTGTAGTCCCCTAACTGTATAAAGATTAACTGTCACTGTCTAATCTAATTAACTCAACAAGACAAAATGATACTCTTACTTCTGCTAGGCAAGATACAAATTTATGCCCACCCTTCAGGCTGTTGTCTGGGCCTCAGTGACTGAAATAATAAATCCTACTGTTATTGCTGAACAGCTTAGAAAACAACTAACAGCAGAACAACTACAACAACTACTACTACTTTAACTGTCTCAGAACCTGTTTTTATACCAGAATTTTTTACAAGTCACAGAAAGCTGTTATGAGAATTCTACTCTCATATCAGACTTTAAAATGTAAACAAAATAGCTGCTGTGGAGATTCTGTTTCTTTCAGATCTTTCACACGATGACATCTCATCCAGGTCATCTGACTGGCATAAGCTACATTCAGAATTCTTTTTTAAAAACATGTACATTTGGTTAGCCAGAACTCTGTTTGATTCAAACATCTTACATAAATCAGAGTAATAATCATTTGATTCAAACATCTTACATAAATCAGAGTAATAATCAAAAAACATAAACGTATTTACAAAATTATAGCTAGTCATTCTGGCATACATAACACAGGGTAATTCACAACCATTTACAAGTATCTGCAAGACCTCAGCCAGTCATGCTAGCACAGATAACAATATGTGATATCCTCACTTTTCTCCCACCTTTGAAGTCTCAAGCTAGATTTTCAAGTTACCCTAGAAAATCGTCATTTGAGAAAAATGGGTCTGTCTGAAATTGTATTAACCGATACCCTGGATTGAGAATCCTTCTACTTGGCATTGCTGAAATCTGGACTAGCTAATGCAGGGAGTCCTCCCAAAGCCTCTTTAAGATTCTGGATTGCATGCTGACAATCTGTGGTCAATGCTACCTTATCTGGCTTATTTTTCCTTGTTAGGTCAGTAAGGGGGTGCAGCTATTGTACTATTGTTGGACACAAATTTCCTATAGTACCGCGGTGTCCCTAGGAAAGCTCTCACCTGCTTTTTGGTAACAGGGGCAGGCCATGACTGAATAGCTTCCACTTTTGCAAGTTTATAGGTTCATAGGTGTTTACAAGGCTAACAAGGGATTTTTTAAGCCTAGCCATGCATCCCAAATCTCTGACATGTTCTGACACCCTTGATAAGTGCAAGCATGGGCCTGGGAAATGAACCATTTACAGGTTACCTGTTTGCATTAGAGACATAGGTGCCAAACCAGGGATGAATTTCCAGTTTCCCATCCAATTGTCCAAGTTGCACTTGAATTTGGTTAGGGAGGAACTCTGTTTCACATGGATAGGGAGCCTGTTCCATAGATGGGGTAGTCTCTGGGATACATACATATCTCTCCAGCAGGTCATAGTTATATCACAGGCAAGGTTTACATCTTTAGAATGGGTAATTCTGGTACTGTTTGTTTTGTGGATATGCAGGAGCTCCATCAGACTGGGATCTGACAATGCCCTGTATGACAGACATAGATCTCCCCTCAAAAGCCTGTAGGAGACAGAATACAGGGATAGGGCCTTGAGGCAATCAGCATAGGACATATTACTTATGCCCTGTATTCTTTTAGTGAGGAACCTCTGTGAACATTCAATTTGCTCAATATGTCTGCATAGGTACATGCCAAAGTGGGCATTGTACTCGATGGTAGGTCCGATGAATGCTGAATACAGTGAAACAATGACTTTCTTGGACATAGATGCCATATTTTTGTTTATAAGTTGTGCAACATAGAATGATTTCCTCACCATTGTAGACATGTGATGATCAAAGGCTAGATTACTATCTATGTGTGTCCCTAGGTCCCCGACTACTAGGTAAAGTCTAAAGGGTGTGTTGTCAGTAGAATAGTTATCAGGGATGGATGACTTCCCAAAGGATACTATTATGCATTTCTTGTCATTTCATTTTAGTCCATGGCTCTGGCACCAGTTGTTTGTCTGTGTCAGCCCCCTCCTGGAGAACATTTGTGTCATTGTGAGATTCAATGACAGCTCCTAATTTGCAATTATCTGCAGATTTAGTCAGCTAGAGACCACTGACATTGGCCTTGACTTCTGAGAAGTAAATGCCAAAAAGGAGAGGTTCAAGGACTGATCCCTAAGGGACTCCACTTGCAACTGGCCTCTTTGTAGAGGTGGACTCTCCAATTCAAACTTCCTGGGTCCTGTCTGTGAGCCAGTTGGCTATCCACTGGGTGACATATGGGTTTGTACCAAACCTCTTGAGTTTGTCAACAATGCCCAAGTGGGGTATTGTGTCAAATGCCTTTGCCAGTTCAAGGTAGGCAGTGTGAACGATTTTGCCCTCATCCATTGCTTTGGTGACCTTCTCAAAGAAGTCAACCAGTTTGAGTAGGCATGATCTGCCCTTGACAAAACCAAACTGTGTTGTGTCCAGTGTCTGGAGGTTTACTATATCTCTATTGATCATCTCCATGATAATTCTTTCCATGGCTTTACATACAAGACTAGTGAGACTTATGGGTCTGTAGTTTCCATGGTCTGTTGATGGTCCACCTTTGTGCCGAGGGATGATTGTTGCCTTTCTCCATTCATGAGGCACGAAGCCTGTTTGGAGGCTACAGTTAAATAGTAATTCCAGAGGCCCTGATAGGTCATGTTTCATGCTATTTAGAAGGCATTCTGGCATATTCTCTGGCCCCATTTATGCAGTGTTCTTGGTCATAGAGAGAGCATTAAGGACCTGTTCCATAGTGATAGTAGGGGGAATTATGTTTGATAAAATTTCTTGAGGGAAGCTTGAGGGGGAGAGAGGAGTAAAGTTGGAGCTGAATTTGTCCAGGAGGTTTGCTATATCTTCTGGCCAGTATAGGTGGCTCCATTTACAATGAGGTCTGCACACAATTGTGTATTGCCTTTGAGGTTGCAGACATAGCTAAAGAAAGCTCTGTGGTTGTCCTTGGCCTGGAAGGCCAAACTTACCTGAAATTTGGCTTTGGCAGACTTTACTTGTCCACTGAGTTGTTTGTTTAGTTTGATGAGAGTGCTTTTATCCTGCTGGGTGCTGCACCTCTTAATTTTTGCCAAGATTTTCTTCCTCCTGTTATACATCCGATTGATTTTTTTGATTCCACCAGTGTGGCTTGTTTTTTGAGTTAGTTCTGTACTTCCTCCTAGTGGGTACAGCTGCCTCTATGCAGTTATTAACATGCTTGTACATGTTTTTTGTGAACTGTTCTGCATATGTAGAAGTGTTATCAGGGTTTATAGGGGCATGACATTTTGCTAGATTCTCACTTAATAGCAGGGGGTTAGCCTTAGAATAGTTCCTGAATATTCTTGGTTTAGCTGGGGGTCCAGGTTTTATTTTTACTTTAAAGGAGACCATTTTGTGGCCTACCTTACCAGGGAAGGTATTACAGTAGGGGGTGTGCAGCACTCTCCCATATTAATGAGGACCAGATCAAGTATGGCTGCACCCCAGGTTGGTGTATTGATCTTCGGGTAAGGGGGGTTGTGTTTACAAAATCCGGGAATCTCTGTGCATGTATGTTTGATGTTGTATAGGATTCCCAGTTAATAGTGGGGAAATTAAAGTCACCCATGAATATGGTATTGGGTTGGATGGTTAGTGTTTCTAATAAGTTTAAATACATGGTATGGGTTTCCTGGGTCATAGAGGGGAACCTATAGCTTGCAAGGAAGTGTTATTGAATTTTACCTATGGTGCGTTGAACATGGAGCAGCTCAAGTGCATTGTCCTGTTTGACCAGCCTTGAAGTATATTTCTTTTTGATGTAAATAGAGACACCTCCACCTTTAGTCCCTGCCTGTGAAGTAGCTGGTCTAAATGTGTGGAAGGCATTATAATCTTGAACTATTGGTGTGCTGTCCACAGCTTCAACCCACATCTCAGAGACCACACAGACATCAACATTCTCCAGGGTAAAGAGAGCTTCCAAGGAGTGGAGATTTTTTAGGCTCCTAGCATTGAGCAGTAATACATTTAGATTTTCTTGGTTACGATTTGCTATGTCAGAAGTACTTTCAGTTTGGTCTAATTGCACCACTTCCTACTCTGTGTCCTAGGTAGGAGACCTCTGCCATCCCCACCTGACACTTACTAGGCTTAAGGTTCAACCCTGCCCTTTCTAACCTACTTAAGACCTCCCTGAAATGTTGAAGATGTTCTTGCCAGGATTGACCATAAAAGTCAATACCATCCAAATAAGTGAAAGCATAATCTCCTGCTCCTGCTAAGATATGATCTACTAACCTCTGGAAGGTTGCTGGGGTATTCTTCATCCCAAAGGGCATCCTTGTAAACTCATATAATCCAAAAGGTGTTACAAAAATGGACCTCTCTCTAATAATGGGAGCCAAAGGCACCTACCAGTATCCATTGGTCTGATCAATAGTGGTCAGATACATAGATCCACATAGCTGTTCTAAAGCTTCATTTGTTCTAGGCATGTGGTATGCATCTGACTCTGTATAAGTGTATAACTTTCTGTAGTCTAAGCAGAATCTTACACTACCATCTTTCTTCGGTACCAATACTACTGGGGAAGCCCAAGGACTATTGGACTCCTGGATTACCCCACCTCCAAAAACTCCTTTATCTCCTCCATCAAAGTCAGTTTGACTCATTCAGACACCCTATAAGGAGCTTGCATGATAGGCCTTTGGGGTCCTGTATCCACATGGTGCCGCACTGGGTGAGTACACCCAGGTTTCCTGCTGAACATGCCCCTAAATTCCTGTAACACTGCTTGTATTTTAATAGCTTCAATATGATAGCCGCTGAGCTATTCCTACCTCTCCCACAGAAGTGTCAGTCTGAGCCTCACTAAGAAGGTCAGTCACCAGATCCCCCCTCAGACTCCTCCTGCCAGCCACTGTGAATGCTCAGTACCAGGGCCTCCCTATCATGATGAGACTTCATTATGTTAACATGGTACAACTTATATCCCTGCCTATCTTTTGGCATTGCTCACAGGCCCTTTAGTACCTTGTTATATCTTTTGCCATCCCAGTCCATAAAGGTTCTGTATAATACGTCTTCTGGTATCTTTATTCTCATATGACCTGCAAAAAGAATGTGATGGGCTATGGCTGGAGGCACCAGATGGTAGACTCTGGGCTCTACCAACTGCTGTATTACCTAACCCTCTAGCCCTCTCTCAGGAGTTCACTCTCTGTACAGTAACCCTTTGTTCCAGTGTACAGACTCCATTCTTCCTTTATCTTCAGGTGCCTCCTTAGCTACCTCTCTCAAGAGTTGGATTGTAAGGTCTGTAAGTTGAGCCCATCACAACTCTGTTTTTGTGACCCTGCACAGATCCCCTTCCACAAAAAGCCCAGTATCCTCTGTCAACGGTGTCTCACTGTCAGCCTGGATGCCACCACTCACCTCTGTCCTTGCAGTCACCATGCCCACGGGAACACCAGTAACTACCAGCAGCTGTGGTTCATCTTCAGGCTGACTGTTACAAGATAAATCCCTCCCTGAAGTAACCACATCACCAGCCCCAGTTTCAAGCATAGGATCTGTGTGGGGCTCCTCTAGGCTACCAGACCCACATGTCTGTCTCCAAGCATGACTGCATGTTACTGCATGAACAACAAGGTACTACACTATCAGAATCATTCCCTATTAAGACATCTGCAGGGATATCTTCAAACACACCTACTTTCTTGTTCTGTTTTTCACCCTCTCAGTTAAGATGACCCCTGGTCAAAGATATTTGGAATGCGGTCCCACCCAAAGCTCTGACTGGTGTGGAGTGCCCAAGCAAGTGCTGCTCCTCCTTAACTACTGCATACCTCACAATGATTATATCAGAAGCTGTGTCTCTCTTAGCAGTGGTCTGTCTTCCAGTCACTAAGATAGGATACAAATGTTGTTGATAATTTGACATCTCTGTTGTTTCCAGACAATTTATCAATGGCATGTTGTCATTCCCACTTACTGGCTCCCTTACCTTTTGTTTCTCACCTTGCTTCAATGGACATTTGTATGCTACATGGCCCTTCTGATTACATTAAAAACACCTAATCCATGATCCTTACCATGTGGTTGAACTAGTGTCTACCCTATTACTGGTGAACTCTGTTGGAGTGGTTTAGGTTGTTCCCCATGGGTTCCCTTATATCCATATGCAACACCGGGTATCCCTTTCTTATACCGTGGTGCCCTACTTGCCAAGTAGAGATTCTCTTTTCTACCCAACTCATTTGCAGAGTTACACTCTCGGCCTGCCAACCAGATCCTCATGTCCTCAGGTAAAGTGCTGAGAGTTTGTTCCCTCACCAAAAGGTCTCCCAGTCCTTCAAAGGTGGCAACCTGTCACCCACTCTCCCACCTGTAAAAGTAAGTACTTAAATCAGCAATGTAATCACATGCATTTTTATCTGTCTTGTGTTTATGTTCATGAAACATTTTTTCTATACATTTCAGGAGTTAATTTAAAACAATCCAGCAAACATTGTTTTACATGATCATAATTCAGACAGTCAATATCAGACAATTTAGCAATTGCATTAAAAGCTCTACCATGGAGTAAGGGGGTCAGGAACCATAACCAGTGCCCTTGGTCAACATTATATTGTTTACACACTCTCTCAAATATATAAATACAACTATCAAAGTCATCTCCATCCCTGTAATGAGGAAAATGTTTACTGACCTTTATGGCTTCTAGGGTTCAGTCATTCCCTTCAACATTACCTTCATGAAGGGTTAGAAGTTTCTTTTCATGCTGTCTCTGCCTCTCATTTTCTTCAGCTTCCACCTCCAAACACCACAGCTCATACCAATGCTGCTTCTCTCTCCTCCTTCTCCAGTTCATGCTGACATTCCTTCTCTCTCTCTCTCTCTCTCTTTCTCTCTCCTCAATCTTTAAACATTTGGCTTCCAGTTTGAGTCTTTTTAATTCCAGATGGATTTCTAAGTGCTGTGAAGAAAAGGTGAACTGTCCAATCTTGGAAGGCTGCATGTCCCCAATGCTAAACTGGATATCTTCTGAGCTGCTGGTCTGCTCTTCACTGTCACTAAGGCTGAGATCATTGTTTCATTAGTCAGGTTGGCATGCAACAGTCCTTTGGTTTTACACACCTTGGCCAACTGATTTCTGGTCATCTTGCTATAATCCTTTGCTCATATCTTTACCTGCTGTCACTGACTAACCTGACTAAAAAATAATTAGACCTGTTGTGAAATGAAACCCTGTATGTTTGTCTTGCGGTTGTTGAGCATGCACAACTCAGTGACAACTGCCTACAGGCTACTAAAGTTCAATTAAAATCCCACACCATTGGCACCAAATAATGTGATGACTCCACTTAAACCTGTGACAATAACTAAGGATCTTCAATCCTCACCAGTGTTTCCAGTAAGGGAACATCACTAAAAGCAGGGATAGAAATACAAAATAAAACATCTAAACAATAGTATAGGATAGTATTAATAAAAGGTATATTTTCCAGAACTACCAAAAACCTATATACTCTAACACGTTTTTACATTTCAATAGCTCCCACCCTTTATCCCAGAAGAGATCAGTGGTTAAAGGGCAATTCATCATGGTGGCCTGTATGACAAGACTATTTTTTTTTTGGCAGAATGTGGGCACTTATACGATATGTTCTCCCAGATGGATTGCCATAAAGAATTTATTGACAATCTTATGGATGAAGTAGTTTTAAAGAGAACAGATGGAGGAGAATGAGAGTCCACAAGAGGTTTATGTAAATAACCTTGAACCCATTAATGACGATCAAACTACTTTTAATGTGAGTTCAACCTTTATCACTACTTTTAATTCTGATAGTGGGATTATTAGGAACACCATGCTAAAGAATTGGAATATCTTTAAAGATGACCATTTTGTTATTAAGAGAATTGGAGAAAAAAACTACATTTATTTATGGGAGAGGATTTAATTTTAAAAATCTGTTGGAAGCTAGTTGTCTGAGTAGTAACAATAATGTATTCATTATGGTGAAATGTGAGAGTTGTTCACAATGTAGTTTTATTTATACTGGTGAATTATTTGAAATCAATGGGTACTCCTTTAGAATAAGAGGTAAATATGATTGTAACACCAGTGGGATAGTTTATGCAGCATTATGTCAAAGCTGCTGTGCCTTTTACATTGGGAAAATGGAACGTAAACTCAAGGAAAGGATATTCATGCACAACTATGAGATTAAGAAAATAAAATTAACAGATGCTTTATGTAGGCACAGTCTTGATTGTCTGGGACATAACTTTAAGTTCATTATTATTGAGAAGGTGCCTCTTAATGTTAGAAATGGAGCTTGGCCATTGTACCTTGAGAAGCATAAACTACAGTGGATTTTATGTTTTAATGCTACTAAATAGCTGGGCTTAAATGATTTAGCTTCAACTGGATGTATTTGAAATTTAGAACCAAAAATAGGAAAGGATTTGGGAAAATATTGGTCTTATATTACTATTATTTATACTTATATTTTACAGTGTTTTTGTTAGTTAATTTGTGAATGATTTTCGGATTTTACTGATTACCACATGATGGTTGCTTAGCAAAAGATGTATTAATACTATTTAGGCTTGAGTCTTTAATTAAGTGTTTGAATCTGATTAAGTCTCATTTATTGGTTTGAAGAGAGAAAAGCACTTGGCCCTTTTACATATTATTATTAACCAGAGTGTTCAGTTTGAAGTTCATGCTTCTTTGTTGCACTTTTGTTTTTATGATTGCACAGATAATATCTAATATCCTCACATTTATAATCACAGACACACACACACACACACACACACACACACACACACACACACACACACACACACACACACACACATAAACTATAACACTGATTCTTTTACAATGGATTTCAGCAAATGCAACATATTGTTTAACCTTGCTCCTGACAAGCCAAAAAAAGAAACTATTTAATAGTGAGCAAGCAAGGTAAGTTACTTTTATTCATATGAGGTTTCTGCACCCATCAGTAACATCTATCTTATTGATTATATACACCACATACATATGAGTTTGATTTAAAAGACTGTCCACAGTAAAGTATTTTACTTGCTTTACACAAATTCACATTAACCAGAATGGCTTCAGTGGTGAAAAAATGATCCACTAGGCATATAATATGTAACAAAGCAAATTATTAACACACAGAGAAAAATAAATAAATTAATTAATAATATTAATCCAAATGAGTCAAATCCAAGCACTTTCGTCTCCTGTGTAGGAGACTTTTTCTTGAAATGAAAGTGCTTGGATTTGACTCATTTGGATTAATATTATTCATTTATTTATTTTATTTTTCCTCTGTGTGTTGTTAATAAATTGCTTTGCTGCATATTATATGCCTAGTGGATCATTTTTTCACCACTGAAGCCATTCTGGTTCATCTGTTTTGCAGCTTTTTGTTTGTACAAATTCACATTAGTCCAACAAAGCCGGATTCATGACTCTTTAACTTGATCAAGACAACAGGGCCCACCATTTTCATTCAGAGGCAGAGTTCATACTCAACAATTATTGACACTTTATTGACTGTATACATCTCATATGTTTGATTCTGGTAAAAAGCAAATAATTGCACAGTAATGTATTTCAAGAATATTTCATACAAGTGTACAGTTGCCACAGTAAATTATTTCAGAATACTTCACACATACACACACACACACACACACACACACACACACATATATATATATATATATATATATATATATATATATATATATACATACATACACACTAGTCCTTCAAAGCTTAATTTATGTCAACTTGAACTGAGCAATGATAAAAAGTTAACTCATTTTGATCCACAGATGGATTCTCATATCCAGCAGTTATAACCAGTTTGTTCAGTACACCCCATAGATATGGTTGAGATTAAAATAGCCACATTAATATCCTTCAGATTTATTTTACACAAATAGTAGCCACTGCAAAGTATTTTAATTGCTTCACACAAATCATATTAGTCATTCAAAATCAGAATGAGCAAATGACAGCACAGTCATTTTCATCCATAGACAGTCCTCAGCTGAGCCTATCAATTATAGCCTCTTGTCAACTACCCCTATCTCAAATCTGTGACTCAAAAAAAAAAACAAGGTTGTGATCAACATACTGCATTCTGAATTACAAAATGGCACCACACAAGAAAACTAATATTTCAAAAACAGTAATATTGCCTAACATTACTCAGACTTATGAATTTACTAAGCTCTTCCATCCAAAATGTTAGGACTTCATCAGAATGAAAACAAATGATGTATCCAACGCCCTATAAATACAACCGGTAATCCAAAAGTAACATTGCATGATTTAATAAATGTGGCAAATATATAATCACTAATAAGCAACCGACAAACATTTTTAAAAACTAGAGTTGAAGCAAGGAACTTGCACAATTTAGCTACATTCAATTTTAAATTACTAGAAAATGAAATAAAATCATGTGTCGAGAGTACAATATACTGTTTTGTATTCTGATAAAGTCCTAACATTTTGGATGAAAGCACCTATTAAAGTAAAATGGTGACCGCAATCATACATTTAAGCTCAGTTTCAATGAAATACACTGTTGTTGGCAAGTTACAGTAAAATACTCCAGTGTTAGTTCTGCAGACCAGTCTAACACCCACAATATATCATTGCCTTCCAGTGATAAAACAACAACAACAACAAAAAACAAACAAACAAATCATGCCCTACTACCAGCTGTGGTCTCTCAATACCATAACTATTGCATCTACTTTATATTTTAAGATTTATCGGCTTTTTGCTCCATGCCTTTAAAGTTTTATGATTCATTGAATTTACTTCTTTTAGTCCTCATTTGCCTTAGATGTGACCTTGAGCAGCTCACATAAGCAGACATTGCTCCTGATTCATCTCTAAAAAGGGACTGTATGTCCAGAGGGTCCATCTGGTTAAAAAAAATGAGTATTGCTATTATTATTAAGATTAATATGATGAAGATGATGATAATGATGATGATGATGATGATGATGATGATGATGATGATGATTATTGTCTATAATGTGGGTGGGACAGACTACAAAGTCCACAAACTGAGTTATTTGGTCAGGTGTACAGCACATTTCTTCTAGGGTCCATGGGCTGCTAGTAAACAGATGCTGCTGCATTTCTGTAATAAAAATTAAAATAAATAAAAATAAACATTGGAAAAGATTAGAAAGATGCCTAATTAATCTATTTCTAATCCTGCATATAGGTGTAAGTATGGCTTGGAAGAGATGACGTCGCAGCAGTACTGTCTGGCAGAAAACACAAAGTAGGATTTATCTAGGTAGAAATTAGTAACAATAACAAGTATCACCAAAACAGGGCTGATGCACTTAAGTGAAGCAGCTCACTTGTTTCCAGGGGCAAATTCAGTGCTAGTCAAGCTAGGCAAATGCCTAGGGCCCCACACTAGAATAAGTACCCTGGCCACAAATTTAAAAAAAAATTCTTACTTTTTTGAATAACCACATACTGTCACTTTAAGAACTGAAAAATGTGACTGATCACTTTAAGCAATTTCCTGCTTTGCCCATGTTCTGCTGCTTCCTGCTTTCAGTCAATGAAACAGGAACATGTGTTGGTGAGAGATTTCAAAGCAGAATACAAAGAAAGCTAACAGCAGGTAGCTAGAGTTCAGCATGACAACATGTGTTGGAGTTTGCTTTTGCTTGCTAAAGAGAGGTGTGCAGGGCATTTTGGTTTACTAGAGTCCGTCCAGCATTTAACAGAAGGTGTGTGGAGTTAAGTGTAATGGCAACATGTTCCGTTCACAAGAAAGGTGTGTGTGTGTGTGTGTGTGTGTGTGTGTGTGTGTGTGTGTGTGTGTGTGTGTGTGTGTGTGTGTGTGTAAGTGTGTTATGGGGGCTTGTCAGATTCAGGGAGCAAGAGCCTTAATCCAACTGCTGGACCCATATATGTTGATGCTAAATCTGTTTTGGTAACATTTTAAGTGATTTAAGGGAGCAAGAGCCTTAATCCAACTGCTGGACCCATATATGTTGATGCTAAATCTGTTTTGGTAACATTTTAAGTGATTTGAAGTTGTCTGGCAGAGAAGACCTAAGCAGGTCAAAAATGAGATGTAGGTGTTCTTTAAGCATGTACCCCCACCCCCCAAAAAAAAAAAAACTGTATGTTATATGCAGTAATATGACTTCTGTGGTGTTGTACAAAAGCTACTGCTACAGCACTTATATTGTCTGTAATTGTTTTGCTTTATTCACTCCACTAAGGAATGAATCAATTCATTAATAGGCTTGCATTGTGTAACATAGTTCTAACATGTTACATTTTAGTAATATATTTTTGCAGTACCTTCCTTAGAACCTCCAGCAAATGCCAAATGTTGTACATTTGTCAGGTCATATAGTCTGCATTATTCAGTAATGGTCTCTTTTGTAACCATTGTTGCATATTATTGTGGTGCATTCTCATGTACAAGATTGGGATGTAAAGGATTTCTTCATTTAATTAGAAGCTATTAGCTTAACAGTTAGCACAGAGGACCAAACCTCTGACTTGTTAATAAGCTACTTGCTGTATCAAAGGTGCAAGGTTTGAATCTTTCCACCTTCACTTACCTCCCTCGTGACATTGAATAAGTCACTTAACCAGTTAGGAGCAACTGGGACTTTGTGCTAGGCTACATAATAGTCTTTAGGACTGCATGCCTAGTAACTATGAACCTAGTGAGTGTATGTGAGAAAGAGACGTGAGAGAGAATTAAGCTGGAATACTTTGGCTACTACGTGTTTGTGTGGAACAAATTTGAAATATGTTATACTGGTAATTATTGTTAATTTTTTGACACTGGCATCTGGGAAGGTCAACAAATTAGCTATAATTGTTCTGCATTTGGGGGATATCTGTGGATGCAAATGTACACATGGGGGGATTCAATAAAGCCTACATGGTCATTTTTGACTGTGTGCATGTCATGGCGCAATACAAACTCAACTGCTAATAGTTTTAGATTCAGTAAACTCCATGTAGCTGTTCGCACTCATGCACAAACCCAGAAACTTCCGTGGCATGCAAATTACAACATAAGTAGTTGAATTGTATGCTAATGAAGCAAATCAACATGGTGGAGTGATTCAACAAGCTGTAAAGCAATTGTGTAGTCTCCATGCTTGTGTTGCCCATGTATTCGAAAAGTTTGTGAATACAGCCATGGAAAGGAGTCTACACGGAAACAAAACCAAGGAAAAGTCCATAGATTTGTACAGACCTGACTGTAACATGTAACCCCACACACATTAGCAGACATGGTGGATGCTAGAAAATTAAGTTAACAATGGCAACAATTCCTTTTTAAGTGCCAAGACGTAAGTGCAGGTTTGCACCCCCACCCCAAAATGAAGAATGTACTCATAACTAATGTAGACAGCTAAAAGTGTAAACCCCATGAAACATAATATTCATACTGTCATGTAAACATATGCATGTATCTAAAATTGTACAGACTGACAAAAACTTAGAAAACACTTAACGGGAACCAAAAGCAGTTACTGGCAGTTGTCACAAAGTAGATAGATAACCACGATAGCAAATCACACTGACACTTTAATAAGTAAAGTTGAAATATATATAAAATAAAGCGCTTTTCGTCTACTGAAATCAGTAGACTTCATCAGAAAACCATGAACAAAGAAAAACAAGCAACCTTATGTAAATGAACACTAATTCAATCAGCAAACTATTAGCAAATGGAATGTAAGCAATTAAACACTTGATAAGTAGCAAATAACAATGATACTGAATGTAAAAGTGGAGAATTCCACTAAAAAGCATCAAGAACCCATTAACCTAGCTCAAGTTGATAGACACAATTGTACACATAGTTATAATATAAACCTTGAAACAAAACATATAAAAATATGTAAAAATATATATAAAATATATATAAAAAAGTATTAACTCAAAAACATACAAGTGTATAGCATAATACTGAAAGAAACATCAATATGTGAAAAATTAAATGTAAAAATTGAATAAAACTAAATGTATATGATAAAATATGAAAGATATGAACTATTTAACTTATAATGACCCTATAAAACTTTATACAAATTATGAAAAAATATATGTATATTAAAAGTTAAATTAGATGTTTTGTTCTACCTTAGGTCTAAAAATGGTAGTAATATAATATTAAAGTGTTAATATTTATATTAGCATTACTATAAAGTAAAATACACTAATAAATATAAGTAGAACTTGATACATGTGAACTAAAGTACATTGTATAAGTTGAATTAGTCCTCTTACACAAATAAGTAAACTATAACAAATATAAAAGAGATGTATAGGATTGAACTACACCAGTGATATAAATACAAGTAAGTATATATGTGTGTATATACACTCATAAGGAGGTTACCAATGTTACCTCAAATACTTGCTGTATGAATAACCAGGTTTTACCTCGCTAAACTTTTCAATTTCATTGAAATTGAAACGTTTAGCGAGGTAAAACCTGACTATTCATACAGCAAGTATTTGAGGTAACATTGGTAACCTCCTTATGAGTGTATATACACACATATATACTTACTTGTATTTATATCACTGGTGTAGTTCAATCCTATACATCTCTTTTATATTTGTTATAGTTTACTTATTTGTGTAAGAGGATTAATTCAACTTATACAATGTACTTTAGTTCACATGTATCAAGTTCTACTTATATTTATTAGTGTATTTTACTTTATAGTAATGCTAATATAAATATTAACACTTTAATATTATATTACTACCAGTTTTTTAGACCTAAGGTAGAACAAAACATCTAATTTAACTTTTAATATACATATATTTTTTCATAATTTGTATAAAGTTTTATAGGGTCATTATAAGTTAAATAGTTCATATCTTTCATATTTTATCATATACATTTAGTTTTATTCAATTTTTACATTTAATTTTTCACATATTGATGTTTCTTTCAGTATTATGCTATACACTTGTATGTTTTTGAGTTAATACTTTTTAATATATTTTATATATATTTTACATATTTTATATGTTTTGTTTCAGGTTTATATTATAACTATGTGTACAATTGTGTCTATCAACTTGAGCTAGGTTAATGGGTTCTTGATGCTTTTAGTGGAATTCTCCACTTTTACATTCAGTATCATTGTTATTTGCTACTTATCAAGTGTTTAATTGCTTACATTCCATTTGCTAATAGTTTGCTGATTGAATTAGTGTTCATTTACATAAGGTTGCTTGTTTTTCTTTGTTCATGGTTTTCTGATGAAGTCTACTGATTTCAGTAGACGAAAAGCGCTTTATTTTATATATATTTCAACTTTACTTATTAAAGTGTCAGTGTGATTTGCTATCGTGGTTATCTATCTACTTTGTGACAACTGCCAGTAACTGCTTTTGGTTCCCATTAAGTGTTTTCTAAGTTTTTTATATGCATGTATCTGATGGAATAGAGTCAAATTGTATCAAAAGCTGCATTCTTCTGCACAGATATATACTGAAGTAATACCCTCACTTGAGTTAGTAAGATCTGGCTTCCCTTCAGCTTCCCTGCCTACACGATTACCAACCATGTAGATTCAGGACTGTCAGCATGGTGAAGATGCAAATGAGGTCAAAACTCATTAGAATTCCTGAATCCCAAAAAATTGTAACTGTGTAGGGATGTTTACTACGTGTAGACACTTACACAGTGCTCATGTTGAATGCATGGCAGTAGTGAATGATGACATCAGGGGGTGACAGGTTGCACTTACAGAGGTGTACCACTAGGTCTCTGAAGTGTAAAAGTGCATGTAAGCAGTTCACAATTCACAAGTTCTGTTTGTTAAAATGTATAGTCTCTGTCCGCTTTAAGTTAAAATTTATTTTTTAATTTGTGTCCTTGTTTGCACGATGCAGCACTTAGTGCTACCACGGGAAATGGAGTAATGGATGGTAGGTTTCTCAGTGCTTGTTGCATAACTATTCCTATAGCAGCATGTGTATATGTAGGGCTAGAGTATAGAAGGTCTTGAAATCTATTACTGCGACTGCAACTTTTCCAACTTTTGAGCTGCATGTTTGAATGATATCACAGACACAGAGAAAAGTATTAACAATATCACTTGTGTTTAACTTATTTCAGTGTTGGTGGAGTAGAGACAAGGAAATTTTAAACCTGAAATAAAATTGTGTCAAGTGCTGCATTTGCAATAAGTCCTGAACCTAGAATGTATTCCTTTAATAATATTACGGCATATCCTTGTATTTCTTAACTTGATGCAGTATTGGTGTAAATAGTGATGGATTTGTACACAAAGAACCTTAACATGTGACAGCAGACACTTATTTGACTTACATGTGTCAATTACTAAGATTCTTCTTGCTTTTAATTGCACTTTTTGCATGATGCGCCACATAGCACAAACAGTGGAAGTGGGGAATGGCTGTATTTATCTGGTTTGCGGGAAGTACACTGGACCATCTAAGAAACAGTCAATAATAAAGACTTGATACATTCAATTAATGCCCTTGGCCATTGTGAAAAACTGGCCTAGAGTACAGATGGTACTAGGTTCTAGTAGATTGAATGCAACCTTTGTTTTACTGTTATGACATTGCAGTTTACAGCAATGAAGTGGAACATAGACAAGTGCATCCTCAACACTGTTGTGGCAATAGTTGTAAGTGTAGCACTGTCATGTAGATGGTTCTGGGTTGGAATACAGCATATTCCATATAACATTACTTTTACTGATAGATAATCTATGTATTATTACATTTATGACCAAATGTATGACTGCAGGTATATTGTGTATTATAGGCCTGTAACTGTATTCTTCTATCATGACAAGCATGTTTTTTTTTGTAAAAAACACATACACAACTGCGTATACATGCAGTTGCTTGCCGCTGTTGTATTCTGCTTAGCAGATGCTAGCAATGTGGCTCACATATGCACACTGCTTACCTATGTGCATGCAGGTGTAACTTGCATGTTGTTAACCATCATGCAAATCTGCTGCTCACTGAGCTATGGAACTATATATATATATATATATATATATATATATATATATATATATATATATATATATATATATATATATATATATATAAAATGCTTTCTTATTGGTATTTATTGTCCATTTCCTTTGTATGGCATAAAAGTACATGTGGAAACATTGCAAATTGAGAGCACATTCTAAGTATGCATCATATATTCATATTACATAGATGTCCCCCCCCCCCCTCCAGCAAACTGTACAACCCTGGGGTCTCAGGATTTTTTTCACACATATATCAACCACACTACAAAGTGTAATATATAGTGTTGTGTGCTCCATCATGGACAAGGCCATTCAGTGGTGCTGACAACCTTGTTCTACTAAACTCAAACATTCAACTATGCTCAATAAGGGTACTTGTGTCTTTATACAGCTAGGCTTCTACACACCCTAGTACTGTTAGGCTACTGGCTTCATATAAACCTATGCATCTATGTGCCTGTCAGGCCTCCCAACATGTTGTCTCCCTCATGGCCTGCTGATGTCATCTACTATAAGTTCACCTGCAGCCATGTAAAAGTCAGACTTGTGCCATGGCACTTATGTAACATTATGAATTCTGTAGCCTGTGTACTTAGAGAAGTAGAGGTTCTGTTTTCACTACAGCCAGCTGTGTCTGTGTGCCCAGCTTTAAGAACAAGTGTGTACTGTGTATCCTGCATTTAACACCCCAATCCCATAAACTGACAGTATTTTGATACTTGTACATGCCTACACATCCATTTCAGGCAGGCCTCCCAACTTCTTCTCTCCAACATGCACTGCTGATGTCATTCACTATACGTTGACCTGTAGCCAAATAAAAGTGAGAGTTGTGCTGTGGTGCTTGCATAGAATGCTATATTCTGTAGTCAGTGCACTTAGGTAGGGGTTCTGTTCCAACCATATCTCTCAACTGTACAGATTTTTGTCTCATATGTTTGGTATGTTCCTCATAAAATTTGTGGTTTTCTAACAAATCTTGATACTTGCACATGCCTACACATCCATTTCAGGCAGGCCTCCCAACTTCTCTCCAACATGCACTGCTGATGTCATTCACTATACATTGACCTGCAGCCAAATAAAAGTGAGACTTGTGCTGTGGTGCTTGCATAGAATGCTATATTCTGTAGTCAGTGCACTTAGGTAGGGGTTCTGTTCCAACCATATCTCTCAACTGTACAGATTTTTGTCTCATATTTTTGGTATGTTCCTCATAAAATTTGTGGTTTTTTAACAAATCTCTGGGATGATCTGAGGAATGAAGTCACTAAATAATGACATAAATTTGAGTTTCAGACTTCAAATCCTTTGGAAAATCTATGTTGATACAGACCCTGTTACTCTAGTAACTTTCTAAGTTTATAAGAGCAATAGCTAAAATATTTCCCTATTTTGAGCTTTTGTCCCCCATTTTATCAGGCTTTGTCCAGATTTCTTGCACTAAGAGGTTGAGAGGTATAGTTCTCACTGTAGTCAACTTGGTGTGTGTGTGTGTCTCTGCTGTTCAATGGCAGTTACTTTGCCAATGGCATGGCTTGCCAGTATTTTGATAGTTGTACATGGTTGCAGGTTGGATTATAATGTATGACATCAGCAGTGATTGTTGGAAAGAAGAAGGTGTGAGTCTTGCCTGAAATGGATGTTGCATAAAGTGCTGTGTGTTGTCGTCTGTGTACCTAAATAGGTAGAGGTTCTGTTCACATCGCAGTTAACTGGATGCATGTCTGAGCTGTTACTTGACATTATAGAGGGCATTTTACACCAGGATGTGGGTCACTGTTATTAACATATGCTCAGCAGACAATGCTGATGTCATCTGCTATATCAGATTATTGCATATGGAGTCATCCCAACAGAGCATGATCAGACACTGGCCTGGAGCTCAGGCAAATGTCACCTTAGGTTCATATAAGGTTATTAGGCTATTGGCCATAGGGCCTTTATAAGGCTAGCCAAGTTATACCCTTAGTCCCTTATTGACCAAGTTGTATGATCAATATTTTCAGTGTGAATTTATGATCAGCACCTACTGCTCTTATCCAAAAGGGAAATATGTGACAGCCTGGGGGTAAATTTATGGTCTCCCATCCAGTTGTCTAAGTTACACTTAAATAGGGTCATTGAGAAGCTGTTTTATGTGAATTGAGAGTTTATTCCAGAGGTGCGGGCAATCTCAGGGAGACATATCTGTCTATCCAGCATGTCCTGTTGATGTTGCAGGCTAGGTTAAGATCCCTAGAGTGAGTGAATCTTGTCCCATGTGACTTGTGGATGTGCAGCAATTCCATTAGGGCAGGGTCCGAGACTGCCCGGCAGGCAAGGCACAAGTCATCTTTCAGCAACTTATAAGATGCACAGTACAGTGACAGGACCTTCAGTCGGTTCATGTAGGTCATGTGTTGAAGGCCCTGAATTTTCTTGGTGAGAAACCTCTTAGGTCTCTCCAGCTGCTGTAGGTGTCTGGTAAGGTACATATAGAAGGGAGCATTGTGCTGTATTAGTGATCTGATGAGGGATGAGTTCAGGGGAGTTACAACATCCTTGGCTCCGGATGTGATGCCCTTACTCATGAGAGTTGAAAATAGAAGGCCTCACTTACCACTGTGGACACATGGTGATCGAAGTTAAGGTTGCTATCAACTAGTGTTCCCAAATCTCTCACCACAGGGTTTGAGCTAAGGGGGGTACTGTTAATATTGTAATTTGCAGAGACTCCCCTATGCTGAAAGGGATGATAATGCATTTTTTTGTATTTAGTTTTGATAGCATGCAGTTTGCAGTCATCAGCGAACATGGTAAGCCACAGGCCACCTATTTTCCACTGGACTTCTGAGAAATATATTCCAAACAGTAAGGGGCCCAGTACAGATCCTTGTGGTACACCAGTAATAACTGGTCTGCTGGTAGAGGTAGATTCCCCAACTTTAACTGTATGTGTTCTGTAGGTGAGCCAGTTGGCTACCCATCTAGTCACATATGGATTAAATCTCAGCTGTGTGAGTTTCTCAATGATGCCTGAGTGGGGGTTTATGTCAAAAGCCTTAGCTAAGTCAAGATATGCTGTATGTACTGTTTTTGGCTTCATTCAGGGCTTTGGTGTCATTCTTGAAAATGTCCATCAGGTTTAATAAACATGATGAATCCTTTACTGTTGCTGATTTCCACTCTGCTGGGAGAAAGCCAGTACTTAGATTGTGTTTGAAGAGAGTGCCAAGTGGCTTCACTAAGTCTTGTTTTAGGCCATTTAGAAGACAGCCTGGGATGTTTTCCTGTCCCACAGAGGCTTTGTTTTTGGCCATGGGGAGTGAAGTTATGACTTGCTCTTTGGAGATACTAGGTAAAGAACTGGTGTGAGGCATGCTTTGGGGTATGTCTGGTGGGGATAGGGGGTTAAGTTTGCACCAAA
Source organism: Protopterus annectens (assembly GCF_019279795.1). NCBI lineage: Eukaryota > Metazoa > Chordata > Ceratodontiformes > Protopteridae > Protopterus > Protopterus annectens. The sequence continues at coordinate 954,981,659 of NC_056732.1, forward strand.
TCTGTCTGCTAGCAGGTTGATGATGTTCTGAAGGCCAGTATGAGTAGTACCATCCACTACTAGTTTGGCAAAAAGCCGGGCCTTCCCTTTAAGATTTCTGATGCTGCTAAAGAATACCTTGTGATTATCTTTAGCTAGGGATGCTAATTATGCTTGATAATTGGCTTTAGAGGACTTTACAAGATACCTAATTTGCTTGTTCAAGTTGTGGAGGGTCTCCTTCCTCTGCTGAGTCAGTTCCCTTTTGTTCTTAGACATTACTTTCTTCCTCTTGTTGTACAACCTATTTATACTTGATGCCCACCAGGGAGGACTTTGTTTTAATTCATTCACATACAGCCAATTCTATACATTTGTATAGGTATTTATACTGACATTTGCATACACCTCTATATAGCATTCATTGTTGACAGCAGCAGCAGGGGATTTGAAACTATTTATGCCATTGATTAGAAGGCTATAGTTTTCTTTGGAGAAAATTTTCATCTTTTTTTCTCTTGGGGGGGGTCAGGTGTGATCATTACATTTGAACAAGATTGAATTATGATCAGACCTTACCATGGAGGGCAACACACAGGTGTAAGTGCAGAGACCCCCTGTGGTGGTGAGTACTAAGTCTAGGACATTCAAGACCCTTGTGGAGGTGCAGACTATCTGTTCCAGAGCATTTGTATTAACAAAGTCCATGAACCTTACAGCATGCATGTTTGTGCACATATATGACTCCCAGTCGATGGAAGGATAGCTGAAATAACCCATGACCAAGGTGTTTGGCTGTATAGTGAGTGACTCAAGTAGGTGCAGGTAGGCAGATTGGTTCTCGTGGCTCATGGTGAAGGACCTATAGCTAACTATGATATGGAGGGAGGTTTTACCTGCAGTTAGTTGGACTTGGAGTAGCTCTAGGCAATCGTACTATTTGGCCAGTCTTGAGGTGTATTTGTGTTTAATGAAGATGTATATACCTCCACCTTTGGTTCGTTCATGCTTCTTTTAAGGTCTGAATGTGTGGAAGGCATTGCCACCATGTATGACTAGGGAGCTCTCTGCAGCCTTAAACCATGTTTCAGTGACTGCACAGACATTGGCATTTTCCAAGGTAAGGAGTGCTTCCAGTGAGTACAGTTTCTGATTTAGACTCCTTGCATGAAGCAACATAACCTTGAGTTTGTCTCTAGTGGATGACTTTTTTTATGTCGGGAATTTTGTTGTTATGACATTGCCTAAAAAAGGCACTATGGGGGAGACATGTACCTTTGCCAGTAACTAAAAGCCAAGAGGTGACATGTGAAGACCATCTCCGGAAAAGCAGAGTGATCTGTCAACCATATCTTCCCAGGCTGACAGATACCGGATCCCCCTGTATTGACACAAGAAGCTAAGCCAATTGTTAAAGTCAATCAATTTTTGTTTATATTGAGGCATCATCCTGGGTGAAGGTAGAATGCTGCTTAGGGCTAGGGACATAATTGTATGGGACAAATAATCTGAGAGCACAGTCATGTGTCTCTTCATATAATACAGTGAGGTACATCTCAAGTCATTCACTCCAACATGGACTATGGCAGAGTCAAAACAGTACTTGTCATTGAGAGTCTTGAATACATGTGTGATCTGATGGATCCTGGCACCTGACAGGCATCTGACCATGTCCTTCTCCTTGTCCAGCCTGGTGAGGAGGACATCTTTGGTTTCACTATGGAGTCATCTAGGACCAAAAAATTTGGTTTTGTGGTGTTTTACCTTGGGGGCTTATTAGCTGAGACACTGTTTGTAGTATTATGTGTAATGGATTCTGTTGGGTCTACAGTGTGTGCATTAGGTTTGCACTTGGGAGATTTCTGATCTTTAGATAGGCTTCTAGTGAGTACCTCCATGTATGTGGGTTTATGTGTTGTGAGGCTGTTATGTGCAAGAGTTGAAGTGTGTATGCTGACAACCTGTTTGATATCTGGTTTGTTGTTGTGTGAGACAATTGATTCCAAATTCATAGTATTGATACAGCTCTTACATGTTGTATTTGTTTGTTTTAGAAGTAATTAGTTGTCAGTATACATGACACAATTGCTACATTGCCTCAGGTTACCCATGTCAATCAGGCTGGCTAGAGAAATGTTGGGAAACTGTCCATCCATTATGGCAGGTATATACTGTAGTAATTAGTGGAGAGTGGGCTAGATGGACTGGGTTTTGCTGTAAGACTAACAAAAAGTGGCTATTCTGTGGAGGGGCTAGGGGTAGAAAACTGCATGAATGCTTCACAATGCACATTTGAGATGCTTGCAGGGCAGCAGTGTAATCTCGGAGCAGCTCCGGTAAACTGAAAGCAAACCTTCCCAAACACAATGCTGAAATACAAGTGAAGTTAAATGATTTTATTCAAAGGGAAGGCCCAAAGCTGTGTCTTATTCAGAAATACCCAGCTCAGATGGGTCCTTGGCTGTACACTTCTGCCACAAGGGTGCAGGAGTACCTTCTTAATGGAAGATGGCTGGTTTTAATGCTCAAATGATACCAAACAATCTAGATTCAGCAAGCCTAAATCTAGCCTATGCTACAAAATGCAGAAGTACTAGAAATTCAACTTGCAGAATATGGCAGTCACAGCAGCAAAAACAAAAACAAAAAAACAGTTTAAATAAAGCAGCAATTCAGTAGAATACTCTCACAAGAGTATAGATCACAAACATTCCTAGTGAGAAATGACTGGTTTGGAACCCAAGTGCTTAAACCAGAACAAAGACATTAAGAATAATAGGCACAATAAACCTTCATCAGCAATTCCTAGCTTAGACGTATCTAGGCTACGCTGTCATGCCATAACAGTGTAGAATACAAACCTTCTTCATGTAAAACAACTGGTCTGAAGCCCAAGTTTTTAAACCAAAACTAGAATAACAGTTGCAATGTAATTTGATACCAGACAGATTACAGTGATGTGTCTTAATCTATCCACATACATTATGGCATGGTTAGTAGGCCTTGTGTTATCTTGATGAGAAAGCCCTGTGGTCTGTCCAGCTGCTGCATGTGTATGGTGAGGTTCCTACAAAAGACAGCATTATACTGTATTACTGTTCTGATGAGTTTGACTACAGTACCATCCTACAGTCCTAAGATGTGAACGTGATGGCATGGCTTATGATACGCACCATATGTATGTACTTGAAAATTATTAAAGACAAAAGTTCAAAAGTAATGAGATACATTTCAGTTCCTGATTTCACAACCCTTAGAAGAGAATACACTAGAAAGTACTGACATGATGATGCTAAGCACTGCACAACTTGGCAAGTATGAGTGAAAGGTACAATCGTCAGCTCAACAATACAAATGCAGATATATTAGGCACAAATGTAGATATGCAACCAGTGCATCAGACACAAAGCTTTTGTATCCCTGAATCCAAAAGAGAGAAAACAGGGATATGGCACAGTTATTACTTGCACAGGGTGTTGTGTGTGGGGAGGGGGCAGGAGGTCTAGGCTGACACAAAAGGTTGGTGAGTGTGTGCAAAAAAGAAAAGGAAGCAGGCAGGTTGAACTATGTTAACTGTTGTGGGTGTGTATGCAAGGGTCCTCCATGAGACAGTGGTGTTTGAGAGTCTGCATGAGCACAGCCAAGCTCAGTGCTAGCTCTATATCTTGGTATGTCAGACAGGTGTGAGCCATGCATGGTAGAGTTGGAAGTTCATCATTGTCACCCCCTGAGCATGAGAACTGGCTCTGCTGGGAGTTGCACTGGCACCTCCATGCCCAAGGTCAGATGCACTGTGACTACCTGAACATGACTGATGTCTGCTGGATGTGCTGCTTTCAATGATTTGTACCCCTGAAATGGCTTGACAAACATGGCCATGCCATCTGTACACTTCTAACTAATGTATGCAGATAAAAGTGTAAAAACCTTTACTTTACTTTATTCATTAATATATCTCTGCATATGCATTATGTAGGTAACAAAATTGGAGCATACCTCCTAGAGTTCAATACTCCTCTGGAAATATGTCTTTGGAAGAAATTTGCTTTTGTGAAGTCCTGCAAACATGTAGGAAGTGTCCTCACCATCAATTTAGATAGTTACATAATTGCCTTTTTATAATGGACTAGATTATTAATGGATTGCACCTGTCTTAGCCTGTGTTTCAGAGATGCTAATTACAGCATAAGCAGCTGAACTGCATGCTAATCAAACAATATGGTGGAGCTAGTCAACAAGTTATAAAGCAACCATGTAGACTTCATGCTGGTTTTTCCTGTGGATTTCAAAAGTAGTGGAGTACAGACACTGAAAGTCTACACAGACAGAATATTAGGAGCTACTGCTGCTTAACTCCATTTGCATGTGCTAGAGGCTTCAGGCAATGCTGCTGCTGCTGCTAATAGGCCTAGGCTGAGACAGAGGAGGGTTTTCTGTCCACATTTAACTTATCACAACATACATGACATGGACATTGTAGAGTGCTGCATGGTGGGCAGGGACATAATGCAGGAACTCTGTGACCTCTGCAGACCGCAACTCAGAATCACAGCCATTACCTCCCTGTGTATTGGATGTGTACTGCTTGCATCACAATTTGCCCTAAACTAACACTGTGGCAACTGCTATATCTACAAAGTAAGTTCTAAACATGCACTGTATTGTATAATAATATTATGGTATATCCTTGTATTTCATCACTTGGTACAGTAAGCAAGTAAAAGGTGGGAGATTTGTACACAAATTAATTAAACTTGTGGAATCAGAGAGTTATTTGACTTGTATGTGTCCATAAGCAAGTAGTAGGTTTCAGACATCAAAGATTCAGACATTCATACCTCTCCAGAATTCTAGTGATCACTGCATGCCCTCAGTTCAGCACAATATGTTTGTAATGGTAAATCATAACAGAGAGAAGTTGGAATGTAATGAGACATATTGCAGGTTCTGACTTCACAACCCTCACAAGATCAGACAGGCAGGATGCTAATCATGGAGAGTAACAACAGCAACATATCATTGTTTGTGCCATAAAGTAGCTCAGCCTGGGCCCAACACCATCGAAAGAACAGTGTACCCTTGCATGTGCCATAACAGAAACTCACCTTTGCCCCCCCCAAAAGAGCAGTCTATGCTTGTTTGCACCATCCAACCTGCTCTTCATTTGATGGCAGCTGCATATCACAGTATTCTCCGTTAATATCCTTGCACATTTTAAGGTAAATGATATAGACTGGCTTACATATTGCATACCTCTGAGTACTGGTCAGATAACAGATGAATGACAAAGAAACATAGAAAGGTAGGACCGAGCTGTATATTTACAAGGAATAATCATAACAGGTTGTGTGATCACTAAGTGAACTACATCCAAATATATTAAGTGTAATAAATTTACAAATAGCAGGTTTATGCCTTGATGTTGATGTAACTTCAGTTGCACTTGGAATTTTTCTCTTTTTCATTATTTTTTTTGGGAGGGGGGGTGACTGTTTGCATGATGTATCACTTAGCACAAATGTGTTTGATTATTCTCATCCAGTTTGCAAGCAGTGTGGCAGTGCACAAACTGGTTGAGTGGCCCACCAAGTAGCAATCAGGACCCAGACAGCCACAAGCATAAACAGATGTATTCAATTAAGACTGCTGGTCATCACACAAACATATTACCTGGCAATGCACCCTCCCGCCTACTATGTTTGCATGATGGTAAGTGATGTGTAACACTTTCAAATGTTGCAAAACCAAAAGGTGTGCACTCTCAGTAAATGCCATACCTGCAGTTGGTGGGAAAACATCATTCTACATTGGTCTTGATGTGTGGTAGGCATGGCACCCATTCGTGGAGAGGTTTTGAGATTCCATGCTCAAAGATGGGGTGTCCAGGAGTCCAAAGTGTTTGTTGGACTACTAGTGAATGAACATGGGCCCAGGCTTTTGCAGAGGCACTATCATGACTCAGATTACAAGTCAGAGGCACGGAATAGTCCTGCCCAGGCTTTGACCAGTGCTACCAGTATCCCTTGCACTGGTGATCAATGTAATAATCACTACAGAGACCTCCAGATGAGGAAGAGGAATATCCTCGACTGTTGGATCGAGGAATGTAGGACTGGGGCCACCCCTCAAATGTGTAAGTATCACTCACAGAGACTACTTGTAAGAGTTAAAGCTGGATATAGTCAGGATTGGTATTCATAATGGTATTCTGTTCATTTCTGCTTTTTCTTCAGCAGTCACAGACCAAGAACCTAATGCATGAGCCCAAGCCGCTAGCTTGGCACAGATGTGAGAAGCATGTGGTATGTATGCATCTGAACAGTGCTGTTATTTTTAGCATTAAAAGTAAATACACCTTTATTGGTTTATTATACAGGTGTATCAAATTGAGCATTCATTTCTCAATTCTACCAGGAAAGTTTGCATACATTAGTCTGGTGGCCAAAACAACAGTTCACTATTAGAGAGTAGTCAGAGGTTGTGAGTTAAAAAAATGCACTTCCCAAAGATACAATACTGTCAAGTTTTCATCAGTATTGGAATGTAATGTTAGACCTCTTAAGCAGTGATGCCAATGGCCTGCTGTAAACTGTAATCAGTATAATTGGAACACGCATATTAGCAATAAATGCACACATCAAGGATTGCTTGCTGCTATATGTATAGTGTGCATCTGTTAGGAGCTCAAGTTTTCACCAATATTGGAATGTAATGTTAGACCTCTTAAGCAGTGGCACCAATGGACTGCTGTAAACTGTAATCAGTATAATTGGAACATGCATATGACCAATATATGCACACATCAAGGATTGCTTGCTGCAATATGTATAGTGTGCATCTGTTAGGAGCTGGTTAGTCCTAACAGCAAAAAAAGTATTTGTTAGGAGTTGGTAGTCTTAAAAGCAAAGGTAACAGAATAGAGTCAAATAATTGTATCAATGCACTATATGTCACATATGAAGTTGCTAATGTTCTCCCTTGTTTTTCTGTCACCCCAAACTTTATCTTTTCCTTCTTTTTTTTTTTTTTTTAATTTTTTTTTTTTTTTGTTTTTTCCCACAGCACAGTGGTGTAGGCCTGCCCCACAGGATCCACCTGCCCCCAATCCACTGGCTATGGCACCAAGGCCCAGCACATCTGGAATTCAAATGGATAGCACTCCTTCTGCTGCCCCTGCACTACCTGGCCCTTCAGGTAGTTCTACCCCACAGGATTGGCCAGTGGTTCCCTCTGGGAGCAGTGGCAGAGGTGGTGACTTTATCACCTGAGAAGAATTGCCAGCGATTGCTATAATCTGCAATCTCACAACAGTAAAACAAAATTTGTATACCCTGTAACATCTCCACTCCACACCTACACTTAACACCTGCTGCCATAGGATTAGTTACATGATATGCCTTATCTTAGTATGCATTGTAAAGTTCTTACTGTTAATTGCAGCACAATACTGCTTACTGTGTTTAATAAATGGCCAGTAGTATTAATTGAATGTATCTGGTTTATGTTTGTGGCTGTCAGGGTCATGTCTGCAACCTGGGTGGTCCATTACTCTAGTATGTGCACTTCTGTGCTTTGTGCAATCCAGGTTAGCACAGCCAAACACTTTTGTGCTAACTGGTGAATTGCACAAACACTGGCCTCAAAAAAAAAAAAAATGGTGACATAGTTAAAATGAAGATAAACAGTCTATGGCAGAGCCCCAAACAAGTTTGATTGAGGAAAACTTAAGTAAAGGAAAAGCTGTCCTACACTCTACTTTTATTTATTTATTTATTTATTTATATTTGTTGACCGGGAGTGTCTGACTGGACATAGGTCCATTTTCAGTGGTGGCCCGTGGAGAAAAGCTCCACAGTTAAAATAAACAGACAGTAGTTACATTGGATTACGTAGCGATTAACAATTTACATAGCAATTAATTGCACCATATTTATAGATGAAGAACATAGTACATCAGCAGACAACTAGAATCTTTATCTGTGAAGTACATAACAGACATTAACAAATGTTGCAATAAGAAGTTCCTGCTGTATAATAAGTACTAGGCTTATGAGCATCTGAGCTTGCTATAATCAAGGTAGTTAGTGGAGTGGAAAGAAAGGTAGTGGTTGGATGGGGTGGGTGATATTAGAGTGGTAGTTGCAACGGCATAGCCAGCAACCTTACCCAGAAATGGTATCTGCATCATACCTCCCAACAGTACAGAATTTTGCATAATGTCCGGATGTTTGAATCATATTTTTGGGCTGTTCCTTGTAAAATATGTGGTTTTCTGGAAAGTCACTCAAGACTGAAGTCAATCCATAATGAAATACATTTCAGTTTCGTATTTCATATCCTTCAGAAAATACATGCTCACACTAATCCTATTATTCTGCCTACTTTCTATGTTTATAAGAACAATATGGTAAATCTGTCCATATTTTTGGACCTTTGTCCTCCCATTATTTTAGTCTTTGCCCAGATTTCTTGCACTAAAAAGTTGGTAAGTACAATCTGCATTCATATTGCAAGTTTCACAGGTGTGAGACACAAAACCTTGCTTATACATGCTGTAAATCATTAATATGCATGGAGCGATGCCATACGATGAACAATATCGCATATGCAAAAACACTTCATGTAGTCTCTGCGTGGAACCTACATGGAGTTTATTGAATCTGGGGGATAATCTTCCACTGACCAGATGCACTTTCAAGCAATGAGAATTTCAATGGAAGAGAAGTTTACTGTTGATCATGGTAAGGCTTTTTTCAATGTGAGATTATTTTGTTTTGTTTTCATTAGTAAAAAGCCATCAGTGTTTGTGCGATAAATTTTGAAATAAGGATTTTAAAACAAATGCTTGTAAGCAATGTAGAAATAAAGAAGAAAATAATATATATACTGACAGGTTTGAACAGCATTTATGGTAATTGGAGGGAGACAGCTAAGTAATGGGATACTGGAATGGTTATGAGGGTGGGCCCTAGTCCATTACTCTAGCTATGGCCCCATTTGACTATGTTCTGGATCTGCTTGTGTCTAACTTCTGCACCCAGTGCAGTCTTCTTTTTTTAATTATATGTATTGTTAATGGGGGTAAGTAAAGTGATGCATAAATCCTTTTCTTCCAAGACGCAATACATAGGTAGGCATTACATAGATATGCATGCCTATGACTAGTATAGCTTTTATTTACCAGACACTGCAATGCTCCATGACTGTGTTGATTATGACTTGAATTAATATTCATCTTTCTGGGGTATTTATAACAGTCTATTCAAAGAAATAGTACACAATATAAGGGTCATTTTCATCTAAGACCCACTGCACAGGTTGATAATATGTAATTAATAAAGTTATTAGTCAACCGATGTGAACATTTACACAAAATAAAAGTGGTCAAGACAACCATGAGAAAAGTCAAATAATATGCACAACAATGGTACAAATATATAAATAAAAGTAAACAGTGATAGGTAAATAAATCCTAACACACTGGTCTCTGAAAATTATCTCTTATCCATCTAGGTTCATAAATTGTTACACCGTAGATAACTCTGAACCCCAGCTACTTCAAGAGCTGCACCTAGCTGAGTGTTCCAAGTTTAATGACTTCTACAACCCTACTTATACCATTATCAGTCTTCAATAATATACTTAACTTGCAAGACAAATTGATAAACTCTTCTAAACATTGGATTAAATGCAGTCATGTTTTTGGATTAATGCTGGGCATGGAAAATATTTAAAAATTACAAAATGTAAGGACCAAATGGAAAAAAAATCAACAAATCATAAATGTCAGATTTAGATAAATGTCAAATATATGTCTTGGATTCTTTTCAATGATACTAAAAAGACCTAGTTTAGGAGTCTCCAAAATCTATAACTAAGTAACGTAAATAATTCAGAACTACTTTAAAACCCCTTACTCCTAAGAAACTCTTCACCAAGTCACAGAGAATGCTTTCCCCATGACACTGGATTCAATGCATATTTTCACCCAATGTCAAAACACATTCCATCTTCACACTAAAAAACTAAGCTGTTCCTACAAGAACACATCACCCATCTTGTATTTGTTTTTAAACTGTTAACAGCTAACCAAATATAAATTCACCTAAATGCAACTGACTATGAATTCAAGCCTCATTTCTACAAGCTGGTTTCTAGGTTGCTGAATAAAGCTACATTTAGCTTCTGGTATTTCCCTCCCAGTCTCAAACATTCTTTGTACTGCTTCCCCAAAGTCTTTTACCCTAAGTCAGTGACTTACTATAGGCCCATAGCAACCCTCTGCAATTTGAAAAAAATATGTCAGAAACTCAAATCTGCCCAAATACTTAAATGCATGCAAAATATCATCTATTATCTTATAGACATCACCAATTTCAACCAAAATTACACTGAGACATTTTCCTCTTTAACCTTTCAAATTTATTCTGTAATTGCAAGGGGGCCATGCTAACAAAAGTTGCATTTCTGCAGGTAAAGGAGCCTTCAAAATAGTCAGCCACAATTTTCTCAAGAAGCGACTTTATGATTTAAAAACTATTCATATAACAGATTCCTAATAATTGCAGGGCATAACTCCTTGTTTTCCACAGCTTATTCTTCAAATTTTATGTTACTGGGCTTAGCTTTTGATCCAGTGCTATTTTCTGTCTACACAAAAAGACTTTCTTGGGACATAAATTACCTATTGTTTTCACTTCAACTCATAGGTCCACATCACAATTGATTTTAATGTTTAAAAAAAGACTCTCTCAAGGATTCAACAAACTCTGTGTAGGCTTTGTGTGAAGTCTACATGGAACTGACATGTTTTACAGATGAGCAGCAGTGCTAATCACATATACAATGCCACACACTGCACTTACACAAATGAATGAGCCATTTCTTAGCCAGCAACAGTGTTGCCAACCAGAAAACCATACAGAGTAGCACAAATGCAAAAAGAAGATGCATACAGGTTTGTCTTTGGGCAAACCTGCTCTGCGTTATTGTGCAGAGAGCCACACTGACTACCAAGGGTGAAAATACTACAATAACTGCAATATTAACACATTATAGAAAAGTGTGCTCATTGCAATGTACATTGCAACAAGTATTTGCAGAATGAAATAATGGATGTGGTGTGAACAGCAAGGGCAAATGCAATGAAGCTTAAATACAGTAGGCAGGGAAAGTGTACTGATTAAAATGGCCACAAACATGAATGATAGCAATGAAGAAAGAGAAAGAAGGCATGTAAAATATGGCAATGTACCCAAGACAGGATATGTTAATTTACGTACACTTCTAGGACAAGTCAGTAGCAAAACATGAAGCACGTATGTAAATAGCACGTTATATACTGCTGTTTACATGTCCTGTGCGAGTATATGTGCATCACCACATATAATAGTATATATGTAACTGTCAAACAAGCTTACATGTCAATGAACATAAATGGGTGTGATATAAACATCATTGATATGCTCACTGGAGAGGACATTTAGCAAGCATGGTATATACAATAGTAGTATGTGCATGTCAAGAAGATCTGCAAAATGACTTGCTTGAATATGACTGAAATGTCAACATAGCTTGCAAGCAGTCATGGAGACACAGCAACAGACTCATGGAAAACTGCTGTCAGAAGCAGACACAATCAGAAACAATTTAGAAACATCAACAAAGTTAATTTGTGACATTGTCAGATATGTGAGTTTGTTATTATTCATGTTCTGCAGGAACAGATGTGTACAACTATAGCAATTGCCAGTATTCTATGAGAGGAACTCACCACCCCTTTTCCAAAAATAAGCGGTCTTTGGAGGGGTTAAGTTGGGCAGTTGTAAACCTTGAGTTGAATTCAGGGGCAATCCTGGCAATATGAGAGGTTGGCATGACATGTAAGTCACAAGCCACACTTACAGTATGGAGCTCATGCCACCAGTGTTGTCAATGATATCTGTTTTGCTAGGTGCAACACAGAAAGACGTATCACACGTATCGTGTACAACACCTTGAAGGAAAGTCTTCAATGTCAATTCCTGATAGGTATGCATAACAAAGAATGTTATGTATGAACGACACGATGTGTGTAAGCTCACTGTGCGAAATGTAATACAATTGACTAAAGCACCTCTGGCTGACATAGGTATCATCTATAAGAATAACAACACCTACAAACAACACACTATTATGAGTGGATTCCCTTCATTGCATGTATCTGCCACATTTAATAGCAATGGATAAATTGTCTGAAGCATCTGCAACTGATGTTTGAATTAAGAAGTAGTGTGTCATAATGAAGATATAGCAGTATATGAGACCGATGGCGATGCATCAACTATGCCCATGTACCCATAAACTACAGCACTGCAAAGTCTAGTGTCACTGAGCAAGGAAGTTGTTACTGAGATATTTTTTTCACATACCAAACAATGCATGGAGCACACTTTATAAGCACATGTTAAAACTCAAGACGTGACACATGATCACTTTCCCCCTGACATTGCCTGTGAAAATGTTATACTGGCATGAAATCCTGACATGTATGCATATGTGTTCATGCACACTTTTAAGTGGTAATACTGATGTGATATACTGTTATGTCCATGATGCTCTACAGTCACACTATGGTTATACCATGGATACAATTGCAGTTCATAGTTTCATATGTTCATAGCACAATACTAGTCTAATGTTCTAAGATGACATAAAAGCCTAGTCATGTTTAAAATGTGCTTTCCCACATACCTGAGCTTTGTACCAATATTTCAGTTTTAAGAACCCTGCTACCTTAGGCAAGTTTCCCACTCAGGATAGCCAGCAGCCTACAAACCCCCCCAACTATATTTTACCCGTGCATTTAGCCTATGAGCACATACAGCCTATTCTCTCCTCTTGTATTAATTAGCCCAACTCCCTCTCTCCAGCAGCCTGCCCCCCTTGTAAGTGGGGTCTTATTGCAATTAACACACTGGTCACTAGGTGGTGCCTTACCTTACTATTCAGTATCACAGGCTCTGCAACTATCTCTCTACTAGACCTCTCAGCCCGACTTTATTGTTCTGTTTTTAGCTTCTTCTCTAACTAGAACCTGTTCTGCATCTCCCTACCCTTATGCCAGTGTACACTTCTCACTACACCCCAAACTCTCTTACAAGTCTAAGCACCTTACAGTAACCTAACTCCTTTCTCCTGACTATATGTATGCTACACTAGCCTGCTAACTTACTTCTCACACTTTCACACTTACCTGCTCATTTCTCCCTTTCTACTGATTGTCTCCCTTGGGTGTCCACTCTCTTGTCTCTGCCCACTCCGTTCGCCCTTTGGGCTCACTCCGCTCCCCTACCCTGCCCCCAAATTCCACCCGCCCCCAGTACTCCTACATTTATAGCACTAGTAACCACACCCCTATCCTACCTTACCCAATCAGATAAGGAGCTATCACATTGTCTACAGAACATAACACTACTAATTAACTTACCAACCTCCACCCCTATTTACTTAAAGTCATACTGCTACTCCCCCCCACAAGTTCAAGCTACCTATCTCCTCCTTGCTCACCTCCCCAATAATTACTATGCCCACAACAGTTACTCATTGACAACTTAAACTATTTATCTGCTTATCAATTTTTCCTCTCTCATTACTACCTACCTCTTAACCTTCTATGAATATCCACTTTACTCTACTCTCCCTTTTCCCTCTAAATATACCTCTACAACGATATCAACTTTCTCTCATACCTTCATAAATCTCACTCCCCAACCCAACTACATACTAACCAAATACCATAGATTTGCCTAAGTTAAATTAAGCAAACCAAAATCTAGGAAACTAATCAATATCTTTCACAAACTTCTCCAGCCACTTACTATTGGATGGAGACATTAATCCTAACCCTGGCCCACACCACCCCAATACCACCACCTACAAAAAACAAGATAAAGCTACTTCTCTATCATCAACTACTCCCACCAACTCTCTCTCTATTGCCATCTCAATATACATAGTATTTGTAACAAAACAACTCAAGTCCATGCCCTTCTAGAAATCCATCAATTTGATATTCTATGTTTAACTGAAACATGGCTAAAGCCTTCCATCAAGGACAATGAAATCACCACACCCGGGTATAACATCTTTAGACTTGATTGCACTGCAAAAAAGCGAGGAGGGGTAGCAATTCTCTATAAGGCACAATTCCAGATTAGTATTATAGATCAGACTCTTTGCCTTGATAAACAGGCAGAAGTCAATAGCAGTAAAGCCATAAATATCATATGTGTTTATCTTCCCCAGGAAATAACATCAACTCAATGCATCCTCAGTTCACTCTACCCATCTCCCTCACTCATTAATAATCCTACCAGAACCAATAAAACCAACAAGAATGAAACCACCTTAGACTGGATTCTTACTAATACTCCTCAACTAACCTAAGAAGCAGGTATCCTCCCAGAAGACCTGAGCAACCACTCACTTACTTATGTTATCAGGCATAAAACCGGCCTAATCTTACCTACCACATACAGAACACTACGTTCAAAAAAACAGTTCAACTCTGAACATTTTCTAGCTGAATTAATACAATGTAATTGGTCCCTACTAAAATTTCTCCCACTTAATGAAGCAGTAGAATACTTCAATTCCACTTTCCTATCTATCCTGGATCACCATGCCCCTAGTCGAACTATTAGAACCAAAGCTAAACCAGCTCTCTGGCTAACCAACAACACTAGGCAGAAAATCAATCTAAGAAACAAATCTTGGGCTAAATGGCGTTCCACTAAGAATCCAACTGACCACCAAAACTTCAGAGAGCTTAAAAACAGTACAAAAAGCCACCCTGACAGACAAAAAGAACTACTACTTTCAATTACAACAAACTTCCAAAAAGGAACCTAAAAAGTTCTGGGCCAGTGTTAATAATCTCCTATCCCCAGGCCAGTCTATCACACATAACCCTCAAGACTGTAACCCAGATAATCCCACACAAATAGCCAATGACTTCAATTCATTCTTCACTAATACTATCCAAACTCTTGCTAGTCACCTAACTCCTGACCCCTCTAAGCTACTCTTACCTGCTTTAAATGCATCTCCTTCCTTTCATTTCCAACCTGTATCAACCTCCTTCATCTTATCACTGCTCAAAAAACTAAGACCTACCACCCGCTCTGCAGACAAACTTCCTGCTGAATTCTTACAAATAGGAGCCAATGATATTTCCTATCCCATTTCTATACTGATAAATAGATCCATAAATGAAGAAATTGTCCCCTCTATCTGGAAGATATCTCACATCATCCCTCTACACAAAGGAGGTAAGTCTAATGACCTCTCTAACTTTTGTCCCATAGCACTTCTATCACCTATAGCTAAAATCATGGAAAAATGTATCCACAAGCAACTTCTTAACCACCTTCTACATCACAACCTACTTGCTAACTGTCAGCATGGCTTCAGACCCTCCCACAGCACTACCACTGCATTACTCTCCTTTAACAACTCGATCAACTATAACCGCAACAATAATTACCTATCATCAGCAAACCCTCTAACTCTGCAGGTGACTGTCTCTTTTCCAACTCTGTTGGAAAAATGTGGAACAATCTACCCTCTGATATCACATCTTTATCCTCTCTGCCACTTTTTAAAAGACAGTTGAAAATTCATCTCAACAAACACTGGCTTTGCTCCTGCACCAACCCAGCTTAACTCTTCCACTTCCTCTCAATCTATTCTTCCTTAATTCTTACTGTCTCTGCTCCCTTACCCTTGTAAGGTCTACCTGATAAAACAACTTTATAGATATATGTTATCCCTTGCATACTGTATAACTATAGCAAAAACAAAACAAAAAAAAAACCCTTTATTTAAGATATTCTGTTCATTATATTTTTTGATTTTTGCTCCGATTGTGTTTGTGTATTATATTTTTTGATTTTTGCTCCGATTGTATTTGTGTACTTAGTGTAATCACAACCTCTTTCTCTACCTGTTTGTATTGTATTGCCTATCTTTGTTTAAACTTATCATAACCATTGGAGCTTTCCTCCCCAGGCCTCTACTGAAAATGGACATATATCCAGCTAGACTAGACTGGTCAACAAATGTAAAATAAATAAATAAAAATAAAATGTGTTTCTCAATTTTAAATATCAATGTGAATAAAGTTCACACATTTATGAGCTTATGCTTTGTTATCTAAGGCTAACTGCCTCTATCTATGAGGGACACGGGCGCAACACCAGGATTACATTGACATTAACTATTGATGGATGTAGATTATGCTTTAATATGCTCAGGAAAGAGCTTCACTTTACATGAATGGGAAGCTTGTTCCAGAGAAGGGGTAGTTTCTGTGACACATTTCTCTTTCTCTAATATGATCTATTATGTCAGAGGCTATGTCATCATCCTTTGATCAAGTGACCATCATGCAGTTTGCTTTACCTATGTGTGATATTTCCATCAGGGATGGATTGGAGACTGCCCTGTAGGCCAGACACAAATCGGTCATTATTAGTCTGTAGGGGATAGTATACAGTGATATGGGTTTAAAGCTTTCCATATAGGACTTGTCTAGCACTCTGTGTATCTTCCTTGTGCAAAATCTCTGGTGTTGCTCCAGCTGTTGCACATGTGTGGTGAATTAAATGGAAAAGGGTGCATTGTTCTCAATTACTGTTGTCATGAGGGCAAAGTACAATGGAATTATGTTTTTTGAGCTGGATGCCATGCCTTAATGTATGAGTTGTGCCACTTAGAAGGGATTGGTCACTACTGTGAATAGATGGTGGTTATTATCTCCAGAAGTACTCAAATCACATACCACTGGGTGTATTCATTGGGGTGTGCTGTCTGTATTGTAATTAGGATGGGTATTTGATTTACAGAGGGAATTCATTATGCTTTTTTGGACATTTAGTGTGTCTCCATGGCTCTGACCCCAATCATTTGTATGTGATAATACTTTCTGCTGTAAATCAATACCATTACTGGATTCAAGGATTGTCCACAATTTGGGGTCATCCACAAAGCTGGCTGCACAAAGGCTGCCTAAGTTTGTCTTGACTTTTGTGAATTATTACCAAACAACAAAGGCCAAAGTGCAGAGCCATGTGGTAATGCACTGGCCACTCACTTCTTGCTAGAGGTGAATTCAAACACTTTTCCAGTATGTGTCCTGGTAGTGATCCATTGCACCACCCCCTTGGCGATGTTTTTGTTTATGGCCAGTTGAAACAGATTCTCTGTAATACCCAAGTGTGGAATTGTATCCAATGTCTTGGCATGATCAAGTTATACAGGATACACATCTTTCCTTATCAATGGTCTTGTTTACTTTCTCAGAGAAGTCTACCAGATTTAACAGGCATGCTCTAGCCTTAACAGATTAAAAATGGGTTGGTTACATAGTCATGTGATTACTGATGCTCTTGTTGATAAGGTCCATTATGATTCTTTCCACTGGCTTCAAGATGGTGCTAGTCAGTCTTATCGGTCTATAGTTTCCTGTGTCAGATGATGGTCCTCCCTTATTCAGACTGATGACTGTTGCTGTCCACCATTCTGCAGGAAAATAGTCTGTCTCGAGGCTGTGGCTAAGTAGGAACCAACTTTGTCTTCTAGGTCAGGTTTAATTTTATTGATAAGACAACCTAGGATGCTGTAAGGGTCATTGATGTCATGTTTTTAGGCTTAGAGAATGGACAGATGATCTGCTTTCTTGAGTAAATATGCTGAGTAATGTTTGCATATATACTGTGGGTAACGAGCACTGGGGACAGGGGGGTTGAAGTTTGGTCAAAATCTGTCAGCTAGCAGGTTTTCTATTGCCTCTGGAAGAATGCGTTTGATTCCATCCACATCCATCTGTGCACATAGCTGTGTATTCCCCATAAGATTTTGCATTTGCTTAAAAAACACATCTGTGAGAACACCTCCAAATACAACCTTGGGTATGCATCACATGATGCACAGTATAACTTTTAACATAGTCATACAGCTCTACCTATTTTATGTCATTACATCCCTTGCACATCATATGCCTATATGTTTATCATTGGAAAGGCATGTGTCAAGGCTGTGATAACATATATGAGCATATTACATATGAAGTGGATGTGGTTCATACAGAAGAGTTGTTACACAAATGCTGACAGTCACACAGTGCTGCTGGGTAACACCTAAATAATCCTTGTGAACAGCAACACAACTAGGCATTCAATGAATTCACCACAGTTGCAAGTGAATCTGAAATGATTATATGCTTCTATAAATACCAGCACTACAATATGTGGATGAAACAAAGTGTATGTGCCCATGTAATTAGTAAGATGTAATATTGCTGTATATCACATAGCATTTCATGATAGTAGGTGTACACATGCACACATATGTTATACTGTAAGTGTCACTGTAATTGTTGAATATGGGATGTGAAGAATGTTAATATACTGCACTACAAGAACACATGCCTTACTAAGGCAACAATATATATAGCATCATCCCATTGCAGCAATCCTCAGGAGGCATATTATAGGTTCATAGGTAGGTACTAGGCTATCTGCCCGAAGGCATTTATAAGCCTAGCCAGAATGTGTTGGCTTTCGCCACCCACTTAGATTAGTTCCCTTTGCCTCTGTCCAGCAGAGCCATTGAAGTGATCCCTGGGGTAAACTTTCTGTTTCCCATCCACTCACCAAGGTTTCTCTTGAAGAGTGTTAGCAAGGAGCTCTGCCTAATGTAGTTTGGAATCTTGTTCCAAAGCATGGGAAGTCTCTGGGAGAGGAATCTATCCCTCCAGCACATCCTATTAATTGTTGTGGTGAGGTTTAGATTCCTAGATCATGTGGCTCGAGGGGATAAGGTTTTCTTTAGGTGGGGCATGTCCATCAATTCTGGGTTGGACATGGCCTTGTATGTCAGGCAGAGATCACCTCTGAGTAGGTGGTATGCAACCGAGTACAGCTGGAGTTTCTTCAGTCGAGCTGCATAGGGCATCTGTTTGAGGCCAGTGATCCTCTTGGTGAGGTACTTCTGTGGTCTTTCCAGCTGTTGCAGGTGTCTTGTAAGGTACATCCCAAATGAGGTGTTGTACTCTATGATGGGTCTGATGAGTGATGAGTAGAGGGGCACAATGACTTCTTTTGACCTGGATGCGAACCTTTTGTGATTAGGTGGGCCATGTAGAAGGATTTTCTAACCAATTTGGCAATGTGATTATCAAAGGAGAGATTACTATCTACTTGGGTCCCCAGATCCCTTATTACATCTTCTGTATATAGAGGACTACCACCTATGTGGTAGTTTGTTGGTACTTTGTTTTTTCCAAAGGGGATGACTATGCACTTTTTGGCATTTAGCTTGAGGCCATGATTTTGACACCAGGTATCCATCTCAGTGATACCCTTTTGGAGGATGTCTGTGTCAGCCAGAGAGTCAATTATAGCCCCTAGTTTGCAGTCATCTGCGAACTTGGTCAGCCATAGTCCTGTGCTTGCCTGTACCTCTGAGAAGTATATGCTGAACAGGAGAGGTTCTAGGACTGAGGCCTGGGGAACGCCACTTGTAACCGGTATTACTACAGCTGTTATGGAATGAACATGTAATCAAATGGCAATAGTGGGAGACAATACAGTATGTCAAATCTCAGCTTGGAATACACTGTTATAGAGCTAATGTCCATCCATACCTCAACACAGCACATATGGATAACAGCAACATTGTCAGGTGCAATCCTCATAGGGTCATAGGACATTACTAAGCTAATGACCAGCATCACATAAAACAAGAGCCAGTATTATAACTTTTAAACCAAAATCAGTACATTTATATGATGTAAGATAATAGGAGTATATGCATATGTGTGCATGTGTATGATTGTATTGCATACTGCCTCTGTCCACATTAGACATGCACACCACCCCATGACAGAATTAGCAAATGCACATACAGTGGTCTGTAGATGGCTTGAAGAGGGTCATGGAAGAGCTATGCTTCATGATGTGTGTATACATCCTTGAGATGATGACATCCTCCAATGTTCTGCAGAAAGAATAAAAAAGGGTATGTTTTATTCCTGGAGCTATATTAAAGGTTCTCCTGAGTGGGATTCAAATGAAAAGATATTCAAAAGACCATATGCTAACAGTAATATACCACCAACCACACACAGCAGTTGAATGAGATGGTATTTGAGCATTAGGCCTATGTAGGTATATGAATTGGATTCCATATAAAGCAATAGTGGCACCACCACAGATGTATGACTTTACATTGCCACAGTGCACTTTCTAGAGGATGACAGCATCATTGTATACTGAGAAGAAGATGCTAGTAGGAATGTCTCACATGCTGCTCTAAAATGGTCTCCAGAATGAGAAATAACTGAACACCCACACACAAGATAACTGCACTGAGATTCGAATGCCTACCTACCTAGTTACACATGCTAGAGAACACAGTACTTTACTCTAGCACCACAACACAAGTCTGACTTTCATATTGTCATAGAAGACTTTATAATATAATCAGTGTTTGATGAGAAGATGATGTTGGTAGGAGTGTCTCACATGTTGCTTTAAATGCTGTCCAGAATAATAGCTAACTGAACACACACACACACACACACACACACACACACACACACACACACACACACACACACACACACACACACGTTGACTACAGTGAGACTAGAAGTCCTCTCTACCTATTTCCACAAGCTAAAAAATACAGTACTTAATTCTAGTGCCAAAGCATACATCTGACTTATAACAGATGACATGAATAGTGTATGTTGTGAAGAAGATGTTGAGAGGGCTAGATAAAATTACTATGTAATCACGTAGCACTGTAAAATGTTATTCTCAATGAGACTTGAGTGATGACATTAAGACATAGACTCATGCTCCTCTGACTAAAAAACTCACAAATTGACAGTTGTGCAGTTCAAACCCCCACCTAACTAGTTAGTCCAGCTCTAGAACACACTACTTAACATTTGCACCACCCCAGAAGTCTTACGTTTTTATTGTCATAGTGCTTTTCATAGAGGATGACATCATCATAATGTTGCAGGTAACACATACTGTTATGAGATTTGTGTGCAAAGTCTGGACTTTATGCTTGCTTTTGTGATTGCAATGTGCAAAAATACTGTGTCATCCTGTCAACCTAGTTGAAATAAGCTGTCATGAATGCATGTTGCAGAACATGAGGCATACATATATCGATTTCTCAATACGTTGTTTACATAACACCCACACACAAGTTAACTGCACTGAGATTAAAACTCCTAACTACCTAGTTACACAAGCCAGAGAATGCAGTACTTTACTCTAGCACCATAACACAAGTCTGACTCTCATATTGTCAGAGAAGACAGCAGATGTCAGTGTTTGATGAGAAGATGATGTTGGTAGGACTGTCCACATGTTGCTTTAAAACAGTGTCCAGAATGACAGCTAACTGAACACACACACACACACACACACACACACACACACACACACACACACACACACACACACACACACTTTGACTACATTGAGATTAGAACCCCTACATACCTAGTTCCACTAAAAAAATACAGTACTTGATGCTAGTGCCACAACATGTCTGACTTATAACAGATGACCATACATCTCAGGTGTACAGATTTTCACAGAATGTCCAGATTGTTTAATCATATTTTTCTTGCACTTTTCATAAAATTGTAGTTTTCAGGTAAATTAGTGACAAATCATTAAAGACTGAATTTAGAAAATAATGAAAAACAATTGAGTTTCAGACTTCATACCCTTCAGAAAATTCATGCTAATCCAAAACCTGTGATTCTATTAACTTTTTAAGTTTGCAAGAGCAGCATTTAAAAAGTACCCCTATTTTGGGGCTTTTGTCCCACTTTTATTTATAGCTCTGTCCAGATTTCTTGCTTTAAGAGGTTGAGAGGTATGCAGATGACATCAGTAGTGTATGTTGTGAAGGAGATGTTGGGAGGGCTGTATGAAATTGCTGTGTAGGCATGTACCACAGTCATTTTTTTTTCTCAATGGCACTTGGGTGATGATATTAAGACATACCCTAGAGTTCAATAAACTCCATGCAAGAATAGCACTATTCTTGCATGGAATAGTTCGTATCTATATAGCATAGCAGCACACCTTGCATATTCATGAAGGCGCCCTGCTGTTCAACTTATACGGGCATGAACCATGAATGAGTGCAGGGGACATGTTCAAGTAGTACATGGACATTGGACATGTCCCCTGCACTCAGAAAGGGCTGTACAGAGTTTTCTAATAGTGATCTGACATAATATTAGAGAATTACTATGTAAGTATTTTAGTGGCCGGGGACCCTGACATGAAATAAATGACCATTTTAGTGTCTGCTGACACTAAAATAAACACAGCATTGGGAAAGCATTGCAGGGGGTGTGTGACAGGTTCTGTGACACACACCCTGCATTGTAAAAGTGCCATATGACACCTCCACAACCTGCTAAAGCAGGGAATGTGTGCAACTGCACAAATAATGGAGGAAAAATCCATCAAAAGGGACACAAACATATATATTGCTCCACAAACTTAGAAAGTTGATAGAAAACAGATAATTCATTAGCATGAATCACTGAAGGATAGAGGTCTGAAAGCAAACTTATCCGATATTCCCTGACAGTAGTCCATGTGGACAAAGGCATAAATAATAGGGGGAAAGCAATAAAATAGGGACACCTCTGAAAAATTGCCCTCACACACTTAGAAAGTTGATAGAAAACAGGATATGTATTAGCAGGAGTCTCTGAAGGATAGAAGCCTGAAAGCCAGATGAATGCCATTATTTCCCTATTGCAATCCTTAATGACTTT
Organism: Protopterus annectens; assembly: GCF_019279795.1. Taxonomy (NCBI): domain Eukaryota; kingdom Metazoa; phylum Chordata; order Ceratodontiformes; family Protopteridae; genus Protopterus; species Protopterus annectens. Next base: position 955,004,505 of record NC_056732.1, read on the forward strand.
TCAGAACACCACAGAACTCACTTATATAACATAATAATGTAACAATAATATTATATATTTTTCCAGGGTAAGTAATGTTTTAGCATAGCTAAGCAGATGTGTGCGTTATGGCCCACCACTTACCATAGTTTAAACATCCCATAGGAGATAAATACAAATCTACAGGTGAAAGTTACAAACCGAGAGAGTATAGTGGTTAGAGTCCCAGATTTACATGCTGGCTTTCACGGGTCGAGTACCAAGACAGGCAACCTATTTTTCTATGGGAAAGTAGTGTTAAATATTTTTATAAACTTAAATTATGTAGCAACTGTTTTTTTTTTGTCAACCAGAGTAGTATAGCTGGTGTTCAATGTAAGTGGGAGTGCATATAACATGTGAAACCACCCACGTACACACAAGTGCCCCATACAGTATGGTCACACCCCTTGTCAATGTAAGGAAAGCCCATAGAGGGATGTCATGTAAAGTATATGATATACACTTAAAGGAAACCAGTCCCCTGATATATTTAAAAAATTAAAAGTGACCAATGGTTAGCAGGTACGGCACCATTATGCTGACATAAAGTGGAGGAAGAGGGATCTCTTGGACCAGTGGATCCAAGATGGATGGGCTCAGAATGCTCAAGTAGTGTGTAAGTATCACTATCAAGTCATTTTTCGCAAATACTAGCCTGATAATGTGATAGACAGATATGCATAATGTGTGTTTTTGTCCCCTATAGCTGCAGCAGAGAGGGCTGCGAACATTGAAGCCGATGGTGACAGATTGCTGAGGCTGTGCCAGTAGGCTGTTGAGTACAAATCTATTTTGCCATATATAGTCCAAATAGCTAAGAAGGAGTACAATGCATACTGCTAGTGGGTATACGCTTACTGTGTGAGCTGAATAAGTATAAAAGTTTGACTGACTAATATTGATGTGAAATAAAGAGCCTTTACAAAAAACTGTTGCTTTTATTCTGGTAAGTTGTTGTAAACATATATACTGCACTAATTTCTGAACCCTGAATAGTAATGTGTAAAGTATAAAACTGTGTTCCATGCAGCATTGCTTTGTGTTAACCTTTGCTTTCCAGATTGTAGTAATCCAAACAATTAATGCACAGTACAATAATTATCTGTCATGCATGAATCACAGGATTTCAATTTCTGACTGTCTAACCAAGAGACTGTTAGGCAGAAACCATGGAAACAAGGAACATCAGTTCCCAAGTAGCTCATTGTGATGAGAAATGGCTTAGCTGTTAATTTTGCACACCCAGACATGGTTTAAATCCAGAGAGTGGTACTAAGATGTGTTCAAATGTACATATACGGAATCAGGAATAAATGTAAAAACAATCAGGTAGTGTTAACATAAATTTTCCCCACAGGTTTTACAGGTAAGGAAATGTTGCTAGTAGCTGTATGAAGGGTATACTAATAAACTGTGTACAGTTGTTCAGTTGTCACACCACATACCTGCAAATGACAGCAGGATAGATACATACAATATGCACTCTTCCGAATCATACCTCTCAACTGTATAGATATTCACTGAATGTTCAAATATTTGTCTCAGAATTTTGGTTTGTTTTACATAAAGTAGTGGTGTCATGGCAAATCACTATAGACTGAAGTTAAAAAATAACAATAGACATATGTGTCAAAAGTCATATCCTTCAGAAAAGCCATGCAAATGCAAAACCTGTTATGCTATCAACCTTCTAAGTTTGTAAAAGCAATATCTAAAAAATGTCCATATTTATGGCCCTTTGTCCCACTCTCATGTATGGTCTTGCCCAGATGTCATGCTCTAAGAGATTGAGAGGTATGTTCCCGATACATGTCTCCCAAGTGTCATGCTGCCACTGCTAGTGGTCACTGCTATAAATAATCCTGGACACAGTTAGGAAACCAGTTGATGTATGTCAGTAGCACACTCACATAACAGCAAGTCAGAGTACCTCTCCTGTGCCAGATATGTACCCCTGACATGTATGGGTCCCCTCTAGTCATGTACCCAGAGTTGTCACAGTTTACCACATACCATTCCAGGCTGACAGTTGAATAGGTATGTTTGTGAATACAGAAGCTATGGGCCATAGGTAGATGTAAAGTGAGGGCAGACCCATAGAGTATTGAGCAGTACTGTTCTGGAAAATAGAAGCATAAACAGATGCTAATGGACTTTTTGTCTCTCCCTCACCACTCATCTAGATCAATACAATAATTTATATACTATGGGTATGTTTTACTCCAAACCTAATGTTGGGACTTGTGTTATATTATCCTTTTTATATTTGATTGTTTGCATGTCAACATACCTTGTTCAATACCATTGTTGGTGGCCTGTTGCCATCAATGTTACTGGCATGCTGTTATGATGCATACTGTTCTTCCA
>NC_056732.1:955011892-955031892 GCF_019279795.1 Protopterus annectens
GCTGAATCTGTGCCATCAGTTGGCATCCCACACTCATCCAAAATGTATCCACACACAGTAACAATGCCCACACATGCCCTATCCCCAGCAGCCACAGATGACGGACAGTTGGCAGGTGGTGGCATGGAACAGGCAAGTGTGGTGACTGTGGCAGATGTGAGTGTAGACACTGTCCATAGAGTGCAGGTGAGGTCCCACACAGGTGGATGGAGAGGAGTGCTTGCAGGAGGACTGCTGCTCATTAAGCCACTGTTGCAAGTGCCACAGCATTTGTCACCAGATGTATGTTTCAGGATGTCATGGATGCACAGGCATGTAGCGAATGCAACACCAGACAAATATTCAGGGTGGTGAATGCAACTCTTCCTGGTTTACATGGTGACATATGTGACCTTGTTGAGGCCACACTCCAGAATACTGAGGTCATAAATAGATGGTGGAGTGAGACCTTGGCAGTCCTCGACTGTGGTATGTCTGTGGTAAAGCATGTGGTGGGAGATGGGCATCGGCCATGTGGACGTAGGTCAGCACCAACATCAGCTGAGAGTCTATGGGGCCATGCACCTTCACACTCCTGTAGTGGCAGTGACACCAGCACTATCGAAGGGGAGTTGCTGTCCACATCACAACAGAGCAGGTCATAGGCATGTGGTCCTGGCTGGTGCCATCAGGGACACAGATGCTGCAGACAGCAGTCACCATCAGGAAGCAGTACTGCATCTGGCCTTGGGCCTGGTGGTGCCAGTGAGACCCTGGCAGGCCCAGTTTCTGTGTCCATGGCTGGAGAAGTTGAACTGGACACCCTGCCAAGTACTGTCCACAGCTGTCCAACATACCCCTGTGTAGGGCAGTCACGTGGCGTGACTGTGTGCATACATACTCACACACATCTGTATCACAGACAAGTCAACTCCAGGCACACACAGCACCTCTGCACAGCCCAGCTATAACATACCCTTCCAAACACACACACATGTATGTCAACCATATGGCCCAGCCTAGGCCTCTGGCACACTCACACCACACCCTGTGGATATGATGATACCTGTGCCACATCCCTGTCATCCATACCATCGATGCAGGGACAGGCTAATATGGGTCTGATGCACAGGGTGAATATAGTGCAGTGTAGCTATGTAATACTGTTTAAGGTGCTGTCCACTTACATTTGTTATGAGTACACATAAAGGTGTATGTACCTTATTAGCCATGATGCATTACTGTTGTTAGTACCACTGACTGAATGTAGTCTGACCTGCTGTATTCTGTTTGTGTTCCAGGTGTCTGTGTGTCTGCAGGCTGTGCCCCTGCAGACATTAGTAATGTGGACTATGGTAGAGTGGAAATACACCAACCCTTTCATATCCAAGGTATAGCTTTATATGTACATTCGGCAGGTGTGTGATGGACACCGTTGTCAGACAGTGTGACCTGGTATACATACCCCTTGTCACAGACAAGTAGCCTTCAGACATGTCACCTCAGTGTTGTGTAGTACCACAGGCTCATACATGTAGAAAAGGGTATTGGAGTACTGTCAGTAGATCCCTCACCAGCTTAGCCATTATATTGACCACAACAGATTCATGTGTCAGCACCTGTTGCCCCTGCCATTTCTTTCCCATACACTCAACCCTGATGCAGTTGATGAGGGCATACTTGGTATTGTGTATGACAGGTTTGTGGTATGTATTTCTGAGTTCACAGGGTGGAACAGGGAGACAAAATGGTATATCCTTTGCATACACACAATAAAGACTGACACAGGGGATGTGCATACACAGTTGGCAATGGACAGATTTGTAAACCTACATATCCACTTTAATGTACTATAGTGCTACAAACACATGACATACCCCACATAGATTATATGCGTGGGACATAACCCACTACTAACATGTAATGTTGTGAATGCCTTCATGGTTGGTGAGATAAATTACCAGGAATAGCAAATGAAGTCATCTGTTGCTCCTACAAGTCAGGTCTGATATCTGATGCTGGTATTTGTGTCAGTACACTAACTGTGACCTATTTGGCAACAATATCACATACATGGCCATTGTTAAGGGACACAGACAACATATGGATTGCAAACATCCAGATATTCCATAGACATCTGCCCAGATGACTGCAATAGCCTGTACAACAGTTTAACATGCTACATGTGAGACAGATGCCATTAACACGCTATATAAAGTAATGCCATCAGGAGGTGGTAAACAGGTGTGGATGGTACACACATCAAAATGGTATAACTCACACAGGATTCGATTCTTAACCCAAACACACACAGTTGCTAGTATTGAGATTAGAACCCCTACCCCTCTAGTTATTTCTACTATAGTGTTATGCTATTAGAAGCACCACAGAGCTTATACTGAGTCACCTTGTCCAAAGGTATTTCTAAGGTGAATGACATCAGCAGGCCTTGTAAAGTAGGGTGATGGGAAGTGTACAGAGTGGTACACAACTCAAAATGGTATAACCCACACAGGATATGATTCTCAACACAAACACCCACACACACACAGTTGTCAGTATTGAGATTAGAACCCCTACCTATCTAGTTATTTCTACTGTAGTGTTACACAGTTATCAGATGCACTGCAGAGCTTATTTGAATTCAACTTGTCCCAAGATGCTTCTAAGGTGAATGACATCAGCAGGCCTTGTAAAGTAGGGTGATGGGAGGTATACAGGGTGGTACACAACTCAAAATGGTATAACCCACACATGATATGATTCTCAACCCAAACACACACACTTGTCAGTATTGAGATTAGAACTCCTACCTATCTAGTTATTGCTGCCACAGTGTTACACAGTTATCAAATGTACCACACAGCTTATATGAATTCACCTTCTCCCAAGGTACTTCTAAGGTGAATGACATCAGCAGGCCTTCTAAAGTAGGGTGATGGTAACTGTACAGGGTGGTACACAACTCAAAATAGTACAACCCACACAGGATATGATTCTCATACACAAACACACACATGTACTTGCCAGTATTGAGATTAGAACTCCTGTTGATCTAGTGATTTGTACTATAGTGCTATGCAGTTATTGAACATGCTACGGAGCTTACCGGGCTTACAACTGGCCAAAGGTGCTGAAAAGGAGAATGACATCAGCAGGATTGATAAAGTAGGGCAGTGGGTGGGACACCTGTCAAAATACTTCTTCTTACAAATATACACACACACTTATACACCCACACACACATCTGAGATTAGAATCCCAGCCTAGCAAGTGATTTGTACTATAGTGTGAAGCAGTTATCACACATGCTACAAATCTTACTGGGCTGACAACTGGCCAACGATGCTGATAAGGGGAATGACATCAGCAGGACTGATAAAGTATGGGCACTGGGTAGGACACTTATCAAAATACTTCTTAAATACACACACACTTATACACCCACTTGCTGCATCTGAGTTTAGAACCTCTGGCTAACTAGTGATTTGCATTACAGTGTTACTCAGTTATCGCACATGCTATAGAGATTACTGGGCTGATAACTGGCCAAAGGTGCTGATAAGGAGAATGACATTAGCAGGACTGATAGAGAGGGGCACTGGGAAGTGTTGTGGATGGGAATGGCCTAAAACCAGTTCACCTACAAACAAACACAAACTACCTCACTCTCGCACACACGGTTGCCAATATTGAAATTAGAACCCCTACCTATCTACTTATTTGTACTATAGTGTTACACAGTTATCACACTTTACAGAGATTATAGGGGTGATAGGTGTCCAATGGTACTTCTAAGGTGAACGACAGCAGCAGATCTTGTGAAGTAGGGCAACGTGAATGTACTGAGTGAGAACCATCTCCTAATACTTAGACCTATGGACACACACACACACACACACACACACACACACACACACACACACACACACACACACACACTCGCATGCACACGCACACACACACACACACACACACACACACACACACACACACACACGCACACACATCTGATGTGATATTATAAACCAAGCCTCAGTACTGTTACACAATGGGGCTCACTTTTTATGCTGGCATGTGCAACTGTTTACAACTGGTATGCCACTGTTCACTGTATGTCATACAGGGTATCCATGTGTGTGAGACTCACTCTGTCTGTGTCCCCCCCTGTGTCTCATTCTTGCTATCACTGTCTGCCTCTCACTTCCCCACATATATGCATGTTTATGCTTGACATATGTTGTTATCTGGGTCCCATATGTGTGTGTGTCTCACTCAGCATATGCAGATATAACACATATGGGCCACCTACATTTAGCTGAAGGTAATCCTATCTGATGTGTGTTTGTGGGGACAGTTGAGGTGTACATACCTGTCTGTATGCACAGACTTATATACACAATACAGTCATATATTCCAATGTGGGGTCAACATGTCCTGTGATTCTCTAAGTGTAGGAGCATGCCCAGTGTGACCTTCTATGGTTGGAGTGGGGCTCCATTCCAGAGATTGGTCTACTCCAGTCCAGAGTTTTGTGTGCTACAGCCATACCTCACAGGAGTATGCAGGGCTTTCATCAGGGTAATGGATTTGTTTAGCAGACATTTTCTGACATATCTGTAGTCTGATACTGCAAAGTATTGTGCCATTACCTAGTGCCAGACAATCCTCATATCATCACAGTGCTTTACTAGAGGAATACTAGTTGTATGATGCATAGACCAATATTATGAGGGCAGCTATGTACATTCTTGCCCAACAAGGCCATTTGTGAGGTGTGGCTACAGCCAGCTGAGTAATGGCATGATGTGTAAACAGTCCAGCAACCTGGTGATATACTGGCTGGGGATCTCTTGCTTGTGTGGTATATTTCTAACCTGAGATGTCATATCCTTGTGTGGGCATGCCTCTCACATGTACAGATTTTGGCAGGTTGTCCAGGTGTTTGGATAGAGGTTTCACCCTGTCTATGTAAACTTGTGTTTACATGAAAAGCTAGTTGCATATAATTGAAGAGTAATGTTACAAAATAATGACAGACATTATTGTTTCAGACTACATAACCTTCAGACAATTCCTGCTACTGCAAACCACTCACCCTACCAACTTTCTCAGTATGTCAGGGTGATATTTACAACACATGCCTATCACTGTGCCCTTGTTTCACTTTTATTTCTGCCCTTTGTGCAAACATCTTGCTGTCAGAGGTTGGGAGTTATGGGTGTGGGTATAGAATGCACTGTACTGTGCAGGCATGTCCATTATATGTAAAAGCAAACATAAGGAAGAAGGATTATTGAGAATAACCACTGACAACAGTACCAAAAAGCAATATATTCACAAAAGCCTTGGCACCTCACTTACACATCCTTCAAGATGTCCATTACATGTGTAGTATATTCCACATAGAGCTGTGACTTCCAGGTATGTCAGTGGCAGAAGGAAAGGTGTCACTGACATGCATAACAGTTGGCACTGCAGTTATCTGCACATGGCCCTGTCAAAAACAGTACTGTACCTAGGGCACTGTGAGAAAACTACCAGGAGAACATGCTGGCCAGATTCTGAAAGTATTAACCACAAACACATATAGCTCATTGACCCCTGGATATTGTTGGCAGGCAACATGTTTTCATGTGTATTGGTACAGCTGTGCCAATGTGTGCTATGCTGCTATTTCCCTGCAAACATACATGTTACTGAATTTGTGTGGGTATATGGCGGGGCACACCTGTCAACTGTACACATTTGCACAGACTGTGCTGATATTTGCTTTACATTTTAGCCCTGTTTACCATACTATTGTGCCCTGTCATGAAGACTAGAGGCCTATCAGTAGAGAGCACAGGTAAGATTGTAATGGCATACATTTGAGTTTCAGACTTCCTATCTTTCATAGCTTTACTGCAACTGCGAGTCCTGCTGTGCTATCACTGTGTGAGTCTGTAGGGGGGGTAATTCAACATTGCCACCATTTTTGTGGCTTTACTAGACTTTTCTCTCTGGTTTTCTACAACTGACTTGCTGTGTGGGTGTGAGGAGTGGGTATGGGACCCCCACACTGACATCCATGTCTGTGACCTATGACCCTCCCAGTTATTTGTCCCCACACATATATTGTAGTGGAATTTGCCACCTTGGGTATTACTGCATAGTGTGTGGAGGCCAGTTTTAGCCAAACATTTCCTGGTGTCCCACATAGCTGTCAGTTGTGTGCTGCTATCCCAGTAGGCCACTCCATTCCCTTGCATGCATGCAGCGTTACCATAGATATGTTAGCAAAACATACTAATCCATTCATTTATTGTTATGAAGAGTGACTTCCCTTGTGCCTGGAGCAGTTGTGAGGACGGTACTTGAGGACGGCTTATGTTGGATGCATACAATACATGGCCTATACATGGTAAGTTACAGATAATGTGATGTGTGTGTGTCATCCATTTTACTGTGTGTGCGAGTCAGAGAGAGGTGTCATTCCCTGTGGTCCCTCCGGTGTCAGTGTGTGTGCTATGCTTTGTCCCTTTGCCAAGGCCTGAGCATACTGGGCATGCCTCCATCTGCCTACAGGAGCAGGCTCATGTGCCTCCTCCTCTGATTCCCTCTGTACCTGTGGGAACCTTGGCAATGGTGGGTGGGCTGTGTGGCCCTTCCCCATGATGTTCCTGCTGCAGCTGTTTCCAAGGGATCATATTATGTAGCATGGCACATACTATGAACATGTTTGCACATGGTGCTGTAGAGTACTGCAAGGCTGCACCAGATATGTCAAGGCAGCAGAACTGTGACTTGAGCATCCCAAACACACACTCTGTAATGATCCTGGTTTGTGCGTTTGCATCACTATGGCATTCTTGTGTGTGTGTGTGTGTGCATTTCTGATAGGTGTCATCATCTGTGGCTCCAGTGCATAGCCAGCATTCCCATCAGATGGCCATATGGGATGCCCCCACTGGCAAATGTGTGATACAGCTGTGACATATGCCAGATGTGGGAGCTGTAATAGCTTCCAGGGCTGCCAGCACACACATTCATGATAATGCCTGGCATTGCACATGACCTGGAAACTGATGGAGGGGAATCCCTTGCAGTTTATGTAGACCCTACCTTGTTCACTGGTTGGTGCTTTGATGTGGATATGTGTGGAGTCTATTGCACCCAGTACCTCCGGGTTGTTCTGCTACATGGTGGAAGAAATGCATATTGCTGGTCCTCTCCTCACAGGTGTTGGGGAAGTAAATGTGCTCACCAACATGTGGTAGCAAGGGATCCAGGAACTGGTGGAGTACCCCGGATGCATATGCCTGTGACACCCCCATGATGCCCCAGTAGATCTTTGGAAAATATGTGTAGCTGGAATTCTTAAGGATACACATACCTTGGTATCCACTGAAATGGGTTCCCCTCTGTTGGCTCTAGGTTTGAGTTGAGGCTGGCACAGCTAGGTGATTTGCTGAAGTATGTCCCTGTCAACCCTGTAGCACTCTACTGTTTCCAGATCATGTAGCCCCTGGTAGGTTACCCTGGGTCTGAACACTCTTCTTCTTTCTCCTGCTCCTCGGTCTATGGAGGTTGTGAGCATTATCCTCCTGTCCACCCTCAGCCTCTAGTACATACTGATGGGTCAAAGCAATGGCAGCCCCTAACATTTTTCCAGTTAAAATTTCCTGCATGTGTACACCAGTGGTGCAGAGTTTGTGGGGAAAAAAGACTGTAATGTGTTTCCATAGTTTATACTGTTGTGCTGCAGATGCCGCCTGCATGATTGGCTGACTATGATGCATTCCACCTGCTAGCTATGTAATTTGTTCTTGATTGCTTTTATTTTGCTATTTTCCTTTTTTCCCTTTTTTTCCCTTCCCATTTCCTACCCTTTTTAGCCCTGAGGCGCACCGCACAACCCTGGTGCCCAAATGTAAACAGTTCTGCTATTTCCTGTTTTTTTTTTGGACAGGCTGCACACCCATTTAGCTAATGTAAACACTAAGAAATGGCCCTCCCTGGATGTGAACATGGTCTTCATTTCATGCAATAAGTCAATAAGGCCTCAGACACACACCCTTGTTTAGCTGTGCTTAGCTAAGCTTATCTCTGTGCCATAGGGCTCCACTGTACTTGCACCATGCCTGAAACACTGCCTTTTCATGTCTGTTGCTCCTCCTAGTTACACAATCATGTTATAGCACCTACACTGATAGGTGCTGTTTGGCACTTAGAAGATTTTTGTTATTTAGTAAACTTCCCCTCATTTGCATACCCCACTGCCTTAGTCCATAGTTACTGCATTACCCCAGAGCCTGTTCTCTTGACATCCATTGTTCCCTGGTATTGTTTTGATTCTGCATGCCATATACTATAATGTCAAAATGCAAATTTCCCTTAAAATTGAGTTTTCACATTTTTTTTTTATTTTTGGCATGGTCCCACTGCCCTATGCTTAAACATCTGAGATTAGCCAAAAAAAAGCCTTTGATTTTTTAAAAAATTGAAGCACTTTCCTATGTTAATAGCCATATATTTGGCCATTGGCATGCCTATAGAGTATAATACATGCATTTTCCCCTGCTGTTATGCCTCTGTTTTTTTATTTGCAAAAATGTATTCACCTAGTAGCTGAATACATTTCTGCAACTAACACTGTTCTTGCATGGATACCTGCCTGCTTGCTAAATCACTAATTCACTTCAGTTGCATGATTTTCACCAGCAAATGAGGTAATTATCTTTCTGCACTGGTTTCCATGCAGGAATAGTGTATGCAGGCTCATGCTCATTAAAACACTAGTTTACTGGATCGCTTGGTGGCCATATTCTGTGCAGGAGTGGCTAGACTGTTCCTGCATGGAGAATTTTCTTTATTGGATCCTGAGGATAGACTCATGCTCTTCTGATGAAAAATAACACACCAGTTGACTGTTGTGCATTTCAGACCCCTATGTAACTGGTTAGTCCAGCTGCAGAACACAGTACTTAACAACATTCATACCATCACAGAAGTCTGATATTTTCATTGTCATAGTGGTCTTTATTGAGAATGACATCATCATAATGTTGCAGGTAACACATACTGTTATGAGATTTGTGTGCAAAGGCAGGACTTCAGATTTGCTTTTGTGATTGCAATGTGCAAAAATACTTTAAGTAATCTTGTCAACCTAGTTGAAATAAGCTGTCATGGATGCATGTTGTGGAACATGAGATATACATGTACACATTTCTCAATATGTTGTTTATAACACACACACACACACACACACACACACACACACACACACACACACACACACACACACACACACACACACACACACTTTTGAAACAACAGGAATGTAAGTGCTGATGTATATGTGTTCAAATTCTGATGAATTGATGTACACAGTACTAGATTTTTCAGACAATATCAATGCATTTTGATAAGTGATGACCAATGGATGGTAGTCAGTATAAACCCATAACAAATGCAACAATGCAGTTGTGCTCTTTATTTCTGTAGTGTAGTTTACATTGGACCTATTATTGAGATATCATTTGCAAGTGCATTGCTGCAGGATGCCCATGAGTCTGAATAAGTATGTCTTCATTGAATAACAAGTTCCTTGTCCACTGTTGTGTTTAAGAATGCCTTTTGATGGGATTGAGGATAAATGGCCAATAGCCATAGCAATACATGCCAAACACCTGTTTGCATAACACATATCTGTGAAACTGATTTGTACGAATGATGACAAAGTGTTAGAGCATGCAAGATTCCTATTTCATGAATACAACTTCAACTTGAAAATTAGTTAAGAATATAAATTTTGTGAGAAATAGCTGACAGATACTATGCTATCTATACTGTATTTTATATTGGAAATGTTTTGTCATAAATTTTATGACATGAAGAACTGTTGTTATTGCCTTCCCCTTTTGAGCAGAGTTAAGCAATAAGCAAATGTGGTTCTTTGCTTAAATGGAAAAATAGTAATATTTCTATTGCTTCAATCTCCTTCGTACAAGCAGGCAAAGCGATACGATGCAGCTGTCAGCACTCTGGACAGCAATGGGTGTAAAAAATACACCTGCTACTTAGCTTTCCCTGTAGCAGCAGTTATAAAAGTAATAAACTTATGGTCAGAGCACAGATAACAAAGGGTTCAAATCCAGCTCATTCACTTTTTTACAGACGGTGTTAGGATGGCATTACCAAAGCAAATGTGATCATTATTGCATGTGTGAAACACAATAAATAACTACAGTAAAGTATGTGTCTTACACAATTTTTATCATTAATGTCTACCTCTATACAGAAGTAACACTATTAGCTGCTTTGCAGGCCTCACTGCAAAACACAATTTAATTGTGTGTCAGCTTTCTAGAAATGACGAGAGGTGGTATGTTTTGAAAAGAATAGCCCCAGGATTCATTAAGCTCCATGCAGGGATAGTACAATTCGTGCACAGAGCGGATCGTGGCCATACAGAGCAGCAGCACGCCTTGCATATTAATGAAGGCACGCTGCTGTATGCTCCACATGGACACAATCTGTGTACGAGCACAGGGGCCGTGTCCGTGTAGTGCACAGACACTAAACATGTCCTCTGCATTCAGAAAGTGCTGTATGGCACTTTATAAGCTGCACTGGCATAATATTAGAGCATAGCTCTAATATTGTGCTAGTATTTCAGTGTCCGCAGACATTGAAATATAAAATAAATAATTTCAGTGTCCACAGACACACCCCCTGTATTGCTAAAGTGCCATATGGCACTTCAGCATTCTGCAAAAGCAGGAAATGTGTGCAAATGCACACTGTACCTCTCAACTATACCGATTTATGCAGAATGTCCAGATCTGCATACCTCAAAACCTCTTAATGCCAAAAAGCAGGACAAAGCTTGACAAAATGGAGGGACAAATAGGGACATAGTTTAAATAATGCTCTAATAAACTAAGTTGCTAGAGAGTAACAGGGTTCATCTTAACATTCTGAAGGATTTGAAGTCTAAAATTCAAATGATATGTCATTATTTAGTGACTTCAGTCCCGAGACCATCCCAGTGATTTGCAAGGAAAAAAGAGGAACAGCCCAAAAATATGAGCTAAAAATCTGCACATTCTGTGAAAATCTGTACAGGTAAGAGATATGTACCATGGAGCTTACCTCACAACTATCTTTGAAATGTGTACAGATAGTTGACTAGTATATTTTGGTGTATTTGTTCTAAAATGTGCACGTCCCTGACTCCATGGGACCAAAACATTAAGCTAATGCAAAACCTTTGTATTCCATCAACTTTCTAAGTTTATAAGAGCAATACCCAGATAATGGTGCAGAAAGCCATATGCAACCCCTACAGTAAATAAAAATAAAACACATATGTAATTTTTTTTTCTGTCCGCAATAAAGTTTAAGGCTAGCTGAGCGGGAGTGAGCATTGCGCAGCTATGCTCATCCTAGCTTGCACATCACAATGAGCTAAATACAAATATACAGCCAAAACTGAGTAAAGTGAAATAGTGTAGTGCTTACAACTTTCGCTTAGTAAATAGTCATTCCTGGTTCGAGAGTCCATTCATTTTTATATGTTAAAAAAGCACGAAAATATATTTTGTTATCAGTAAGTAGTGAATAATATATATATATATTTGTTAAAGTGTAGCAGGTCTAAATGTGAGGTGTCAGTGTAGTACCGATGTGAAACCCGCATAGAAACACAAGTGCCCCGTACAGCATAGCCACAAAAGAATGTATTGTAATGAAAGCACATAGGGGGATGTTATGGAAGGTAGACATACATATCATAATATGTCATTTATGAGGAATCAACTCACAATGTTGATAAACTGTAAAAGGAAAGCTGAATGATGCTAACTTGCCCTCAGCTATGCTTAGCCAGTATAAGCATTGCTTAAATGAAAATTCTAAGCAAGAATTAGCGTAGCTAAGCAGATTTGCACATTGATAAGCAGTGCTTAGCATCTACCCCTCTAAGCAATGCTTATACCTGCTAAGCGGGTTGGCCCAGTGCTTAGCTTAGCTTAGCATATTCAAAACCATCCAATCATAGCAAAGGGTGGGAAATTGGCCATATTTAAACCTAGCAGGCGGGAATACAGCTCATAACCAGTTGTAGCTCTGCACTGTAGGCACTATGACTGGTGTTGGAGAGGGTGTGCGCTTTTGGGTGCAGCACTGGAGCATATAGGAGTACAGGGTCATGGTTGGACTCTTTGTTAAAAAAACGTGATCTAAGACTGCTGCAGGACCAGCACCAGGGCTCCCAATATAAAATGGAGGCCTGGAAAAGTTTTGCCCGCAATCTCAACAGTGCCATTGGCATCCATCAGACTGGTGAGCAGGTCCAGCATCACTTTGCCAACTTAAAGTGGAGGAAGAGGGAGCTCTTGGACCAGTGGGTCCAAGATGCATGACAGAGGGATGTCCCAAGCATGTGCAAGTATTGATATCAATAGCTGTTTACCAAAGTCCAGGCTGTGTATGTGATGGATAGGTATGCATAAATGTTTCTCTATCTTCTTTACAGCTCCAGCTGAGTGGGCTGTGAACCAGGAAGCCCATGCAAGCAGGCCACTAAGGCTGCATTGTGAGGCTGGTGAGTAACAATCTAGATTGTAGTATACAAACCAAATAAATATAAAGGAGTAGAATGTCACCTTGCAGTATTAAAAATGGGTATGGTTTGCACTGAATAAACCAGACAATATTACAGTAATAGTGTCATATAGGTTATATAGAAATAAAACTGTAACTGCCATCAATAAAATTCAAAACCCTGGACTGATTGTGTTTACTTTGGTATTGTATGAATTGAAATGTGTACAGGTTATGCATAGCAACTATAGCTCTGAAAGCATTAAGCAATCAAGTCACAACTGACAAAGTTAGTGCCTTTGTAAGACACAAGATTAACTGATATGAAATATTTCATGCACCAAGATCTGATATCTGAATAGTAATGTTGTGCTAACCACTGTTTTCCACACTGTGGTATGTCAAAAGGTATGTATAGGAATGTATGTATAATAATGTCATAATTACAAGTTCATATTGTACAACCAAGAGTATTAAACAGAAAACATTCAAGGAAGAGATAGCAGTTTCACAACAGCTTTTTCTGATGAAACACAAAATATTTTGCTGTGTTTTATGCATAAACAGGCACAGTTTGAATCCCAGGAATGGTAGTAAGCTGTATGCATAATTACACCCAAGATTTTGTGAATATGTGTAAAAACAGTCAGGTAGTGTTAACAGAAATTTCCTCCACAGGTCTGCCAGTTAAGACATGGTATAAAGTACATATAAGAAGGCTGTAGTTATACTCTGTCCCACGCCGATGGTCCAACCCAAAGACTGCAAATGACAGCACGATAAGCACATACACCAAGTAGTCACCCCCAATAAATGTTCAAGTGTCATGCTGTCAAAGCTCCTGGTCACTGCTGCCAACAACCAGGATGACTGATAGAAATCAAGGCAAAGTATAGCAGTAACACATACACACACACACACACACGCACACACACACACACACACACACACACACACACACACACACACACACACACACACACACACACACACACACACACACACACACACACACACACACACACACATACACACATGCACACTCACACACACACAGTATGTGTACACATATGTAACCCTGACTATGTGAATATGGGTAGAAACAGTCAGGCAGTGTTAACAGAAATCACCTTCACAGGTCTGCCAGGTAAGAAAAGGTATAAAGTAGCTATAAGAAGGCTGTAATTATACACTGTGTACAACCATACCACTGAACAATCCAAGGCCATAGGTTGTTGTAATAATACCTGTGGAGTAATGATTAGAGCAATGATCATTACAGCTGTGAGTACTGCAATAATCTACATTTGTTAATTGACATCTCTCTCTCTCCCCCACCTTATCTTCACCAAAAATCTAAACACACAAATGAAAGGGTATGTTTTTCACCAAACCTACTGTGGGGACATGTGTCCTGTTGTTCTACAAATATTGAAATGTTTTCCAATTAATGTTCCCTGTTCAAATACTGTCATTGGTGGCCTGTTGCTATCAACATAACCTGCATGCCACTGTAATCCCCACTGTGCTTCCATATATACATGTGTTCTGTTTGCTGTGTTGTTTTTGGTTAATGGGAATACTCATGCATGCTTTTATAACTAATCCTGGAATGTGTTTTTTATGACTAATCAAAATACATTCTAAAACTGCAACACCATAGCACGTCTGGGAAGGCCCACCTCATCTGGCCATGGCACAGGGCCCCAGCACATCTGGGACCCATCCCAAGACCTCTTCACTTGCTGGTCCTGCATGACCTTCAGGTGGAACCACCTCGGGGGATGGGGATCACCCCCTCTTGGGCATGGAAGCAGATAGGATTCTGTCACCCGAAGCCAGGTCCGGGATCAGGTGTGTAGGGAGCTCTGCAAAGAATTGGGAGATCTATTATGCCAGCATGAGGGCCCTGTGGTGCATTTAGCAGGTCACCCTGCCTCTCCTGCTCATCCCCCAGCACAGACACATTTGGGGCCATGAAGGTGCAGTGGTGACTGCCCATGGGTTGGCATCTCAGTCCCACTGTATCCATTTGGGGTCTCGCGGGCTTCCGATTACCAAACACCCTTCCCCGTCCAAGGTGTTTAACCACATGTGTCATATACTGTCCCTGTATACTGTCTTGTCTGGCTTCTTACCCAACCTACCTTCCCAAATATACCTTCTATCCTTCTCCAACATCCCACCCTCACCTAAAAAAAAGGGCAATCTGTTGACAAAAAAATGTTGCCCCATACATAGCTATCCATTTCACACATGCATCCACTGGACACATATAATCTGGTCTAACTGGCTTCACAACACATTATTGTTGTCCTCACCCCTCTCTCAGGGGTTTGAGTGTCCAAATCTACCCTGAAATTCAGTATATATGCACAGCTGTTGCTGTAGAAGAAATGGACAGCTATGGACCTTCTCTACACTCATCCTGCATATCCTAGCTACCTTTCATGTTGTTTTTCCCTCTTCATGACCCCTTTTTCGCCACTTTCCTATCATCCCTTTTTTTCTTTTCTTTTAAAGAAATTAGCAAGGGGGTGAGCAGGAGTAACCAGTAGTAAGCCTGCTTGCGTGGTGCTAAGCGATGCCTACACAGATTAAGCACTTTTAAGGTTGAATGTCAGCATAGTTAACCGGAAGTTAGCATTACTTACTGCCATGCAAACCCGCTTACAACTGCTTAAAAGTGCCTTAATCACTCTGTATTCAGCAGCTCTTGTTCTTCCCAGCAACAATATAACCAGCCATTGCAATTCTTGAACCCAGGACCATGCACATCATAGCCAGAGCAATTTACCACTAAGTCATCGGAATTGTAGATATGTCTGATGTTTTTTTCAAACATATCATTCAGTAGAATCATTCAACACTTGGGAAAATTAGTCAAGTTTTGTACATATATATCAATATATATGTGTATGGAGATGCATACATACACACACACACACACACACACACACACACACACACACACACACACACACACACACATATATATATATATATATATATGTATATATATATATATATATATATATATATATATATATATATATATATAAACATTAATACATAATATATGTAGAGATATACATATAAAATAAACACATATAGGATATATATATATATATATATATATATATATGGGTCTCCTTCTAATGACCGAAAGCCGATTCACGACAGTGAAATCACCGACACGACCGACAACGAGTTGACCGAATCCCGACAGACGGAAGACCGACAAGGGGAATGTGTAAGCGACCTGGTAAGTATGCGATAGTGAGGGATTTAGGAGTAGGGAGCGGACAGGTAAGTGTGCAATACTCAGGGATGTAGGGTTAGGGTGTGTGATAGGTGAGTGTGTGTAAGTGAGTTAGGGTTAGGGTGCAGGTAGGGAGAGCTTGGGGTTGGGGGTGTAAGTGAGTTAGGGTTAGGGTGCAGGTAGGGAGCTGCAGTGTCGAGCTTGGGGTTGGTGGGGTCTGAGTGTAAGTGAGTTAGGTTAGTGCAGGTAGGGAGAGTGTAGTGTTGGACCTTAGGGTTAGGGTTTGGGTTAGGGCTAGTGGATATGTGTTGTAGTGTACTGTGTTGTTTACGTGTAGTGTCGGTGTTATGGTGTTCGGTGTTCGTTGTCGGGTTTGTGTGTTGTCGGGTTTCTGTGATTTCACTGTCGGCGAATCGGCGTTTCGGTCATTAGAAGTAGACCCATATATATAGATATAGATATAGATATAGATATAGATATATCTGTATGTACCTAAAAATATTATATATATATATATATATATATATATATATATATATATCTATATATATGTGTGTGTGTGTGTGTGTGTGTGTGTGTGTGTGTGTGTGTGTGTGTGTGTGTGCATGTAGTGCAATCAGACATAAGTTTTATACTCAGAATCTCTTATTGCAACAAATCTGCCCAAAGGCTGTCAAAATAGGGGCGATGGGCCCAAACTAGGGACCTTTTTTAACTATTGCCCTAATCCCTTCCTCCCCAGCAGCAACTGTTCTGCCTTGCAACAAAATAAGTCCTGCCATGTCTTGAACCCAGGTCTCTGTAAACTACAATCAAAGCATGCACCCCCACACCCCCTGATACTTAAGTATACCAACTCCTTGATTGCACTTAGTATAATGAAGTGCAATCCTGGAGTTGATATATTTAAGTAGCAGGGGGTGTGGGGGGACACAGGGGAGATACATCCAAATTTATAACTACATATATGCATACACACATATCTATAGAAAAGTGAATATATATATGTGGTTTGAGCGTCTTTTCAGGCTTGTTGGCTGTTGGTGAAGCACCCTCCAAGAGGAAAAAACACTGAGAGAAGAAGGGAGCCACTTTTGAGATTTTAAGTATTTTTTCTGTTTATTTGCTAAGTTTTTCTGCATAGCTGCCTAGCTTGAGCATTTTCTGGCTTGTTAAACTTGATTTCTGTATTAGTAGCTGTATTTAGAGCACAACCAAAAGCTGTTTGCTGAATTTCCTGTTTGCACTTAATTTTAAATCGTTTTTTTCTTAAAACTTGCATATTTTCTGTCCTTGACCTAGCACTCTTGTGTGGGGTCATTTACTGCACTGTTATAACTTGATATTACTTGTGAACCTCTGCTATCTCTGTAAAAAACAAAAACAAAAAAAATCTTGCTTTTTTCCCACTTTTCTGAGAGTTAAAAAAGTTCAGTTACAGGCTTGCTGTTCCTGAACTGTTTGAAAGTTGCTGTGAGGCCATTTTTGCTTGGGCTGAAGGAGGGTCTCTGTGTTCATCAGTGGCAGTGACTAACATTGAGCAGCTTCCCTGCCCCGTAGAGGTGGTTACTGACTTGAAACTGTAGTTTTATTGGCCACTAGGGGTCATTTCCATAACTCCTTCATTTGTCCTCAGAGGAGTGGTTTAAGGCAGTAACTTGTAGTTTATTGGCCATTTTGGGTCATTTCCTGCCTTTTCCAGCCCCCTGCTATAAAGCACGCTTTAGCGCGATTTGCCACTGTTGCACACTAGGGCAGCTCGGTTAAGCAGGTTTAAACTATTCGGCTACCTAAAGTCCACTCTTCAAATTTTCCTTAAAACTACCTTCCTCGAACTATACTACTGATCTAATCAGCGTATCCTATAATTAAAAGATCATCTCTACTTGACTCCAAGTAGACTATTCTCTATCTGTTAAACGTAGCACTTGCTCCTACAGTACTTATTACCTTGATACGGCACTCTTGTCATAGATAGTACCCCAAAAGGCAACCCCCATTTCTTGGTCACCCACGCCCCAGAATCTTTTTAAAGTTTTTTTGTCTATTCCTTCTAGCATGTCGAGGGATCAGTTGCTAGTGTCCTCTCCTGCTCAGCTGGTGAACCTGAATATTGAGGCAATGTTACAATTGCCTCATGTACACAGACAACCTCTCCTCCTCCCACAAAACACAAATACATGCGAGAGATGCAACTATACGGCCAAACTGGAGGCTGAGCTCTCTCAACATAGGACTGGTAAGACCAGTCAGGAGGAGAAGGTTACCACACACACTATAGACCCAGTCTCACATAGTACCATTACAACCTCAAATCATACACATAAACACACAAAGACATACTGG
Source organism: Protopterus annectens (assembly GCF_019279795.1). NCBI lineage: Eukaryota > Metazoa > Chordata > Ceratodontiformes > Protopteridae > Protopterus > Protopterus annectens. Next base: position 955,030,071 of record NC_056732.1, read on the forward strand.
AGGCTCTGATCAAAAATCTACCAAAACAGCAGAGGCCACCAAAGCAGACACCCAAACAACCACCACCTCAGAACACAACACCTGCAACACATAGACCTCACAATCAGAGTGTCAAACAGTCACAGCCCTTAAGGCCAAACACAATGCCAGACACACTAGTCATTGGTGACTCCATAGTCAGACACACTGACGTCCCTCACCAGACTGAGTAAGGAGAAGGTCACAGTAAGCTGCCTGTCGGCGCTAGAATCCGCCACATAACGCAAGCACTCAGGTCTCTCAACAGCAGGTACAAATATGACTCAGTCATTGTCCACGCTGGTGTAAATGACCTGAGACGTACCTCCTTGGACTACATGAAAAGAGACATTGAGGAGCTCTCTGATTATGTAGCCCAGGCAGGTATGACCCTGACCTTGAGCAGTATCCTACCTTCACCAAGAATGATGCCACAATACAGAGATAAGATGATCAGCTTTAACAATTGGCTTAAACACTGGTGTCATTCAAAGGGGATCCAGTGTCTGTCTGCCTGGGATGACATGCTGGACAAGCCACGCTGCTTCGCAAGGGACGGCTTGCACCTGTCACCCTGGGATTCTGGATATTGGCAAAGGCTCTTGCCACCCCATAGTGCCTTTTAGGCAAGGCTCAAATTCTAAACCTACCACCCTAGAACACTACAAAGGAAATAAACTAAGGGTAATGCTGCTCAATACCAGAAGTCTAAATCTCAAAATGCATGCACTCGAGGCCCTTCTCAGTATGGAGAACATCGATGTCTGTGCTGTGACAGAAACCTGGTTCAAGGCTCCTGAGAGCACCCCAGCGCTATCAGGTTTTACCTCATATCATGCCCGGCCCCAAAATCCGGACAATACCAAGAAAGGAGGGTATCCATATTCATCAAGGACACCCACACCTCAAGACTGGTCGATGCATCGGAGACCATCCAGGTGCAATTAACCATAGGCAAGACTGCTCTGCAAATTGTAGCATGTTACAGGCCACCCTCACAAACTCAGGAACCTCACATGGCCTTCCTGAAAACACTAGAGGGATAAATGTATCACCAAACACCATCATACTAGGTGACTTCAATTACCCTAATATAGACTGGGAACACTACTCAAGCCCAAACACCCTAGCCCAAAAGTTCCTGGAATTCATAAACTCAAATGCCATGGAACAACTAGTCACCATCCCCACAAGAGGAGATAACATACTTGATCTCATCATCACGAACATGGGAGCACAATGTTCAACACCGGAGGTGTACCCCTCACTGGTGAGATCAGACCACAAACTAATCTCGCTGGAGGTCCTCATCCCACCCCACCTGAAATAAAAAGACCACAGTAAAGAACTTCTCAAAAGCCGACTTCACACTTCTAAAGACTAGTGTGGTCTCCTTTAAGGCCCCGGAAAACAGTACTCAAGCCGCTGAATCACTTACAAATGCCTTCTACCAGCACCTGCAGGACTGCATGGATAAGGCAATCCCAAGCAAAACAAAGACTCTTTGTACCAAAGGCAAGCGTCCAGTCTGGTGGACCCCAGCCATAAACAAACTCTACAACAAAAGGAGGAAGCTACTACAAGATAGAGCAAAATCCTTAAAACGTAAGACACCCTTGATCACTATAAGTAAAAACTAAGAGCTCTCATAAAATCATCCAAAGCAAATTTCGAGAAAAATAGCTAAAGACTCAAAAGACAATCATAAGGCCTTCTTTAGCTATGTTAGAAACCTGGGAGGAAACTCCCAGATATGCTCAGAGCTAGTTCAAAATGATGTGAAGATTACTGATCCTACAGACAT
>NC_056732.1:955036892-955054392 GCF_019279795.1 Protopterus annectens
TATTAACTACCCAAGTGATGTTGGCATCCTACTGAAAGGCTTCACTGAGACCAATGACTGGTGTCAGAGCCATGGCCTTAAGCTCAATGTCAGGAAATGTGTTGTCATTCCCTTTGGGGAAAACCCTATTCCCATGAATTACCACATCAATGGTAGTCCCCTGAACAAAGAAGGCATTATAAGAGATCTTGGTACACAGGTTGACAGCAATGACTCTTTTGACCACCACATTGCCACTATGGTCAGAAAGTCCTTCTATGTGGCACATCTCAGTACTAATGCATTAGCATCCAGGAAGGAAGAGGTCATTGTCCCCTGTACCCTTCTTGACAGATTGACACAGTTTGTTTCAGCATACATATTCTGATGGATGTGAGGTAGGTAAATGAAATGTATGCCCTCGTTGTCTGACAATAATCATATCATCACAGTGATTTACTAGAGAAATGAGAATAATCTGTAAAACAGACCAGAAATATGAGCAATAAACCTGGACATCCTGAAACAATCCAGCCAGTTGACAGGTATGCTCAGAACCCCTTACTGCAATGAATCTGGACCAAGGCTGACAAAGTGTGGGTGGAAGCTATGAAAATGGGAATGTATCTGAAGTACTGCTGTAGATAAGCTAACACAGTTGCTGTAGTAACACCCTCCTGTGTGCTCTAACATATATTTAGTGAAATAGCACAAGTAATTGAATTTGGAAATTTGCTGAGGGTAATTACACATGTATTTACAAATATATTAGGCACTACAGGGATGTAACAGCACTGACAAACAGTCACCAGTGTGAAAGTACATACCCGCAACCAATATCACCACAGTCACAGTCACATACTGGTAAGTCAAGTGAACAGTAGAGTATACGGTCTGTGTGAACAAATAAATCATTGTTTGACACTCACATACTAGCCCTACATATACAGTCCCAATACTCAGTGTAGTCTGAATATTGACCTTGGTACAGGATATGTCTCAGTCTGCCCCTACAAACATACAGCCAATAGATCATCAGAAACTGGAGCAGCATGCATAGTCAGATAAAGAAAGAGCCATAACACTTACATCCACTCCCCTCCATATACAGTCCAAATAACATGTACACATGACATGTGTACACAGTTCTGACAGTCTGTCAACAATGGCCAGACATACATAGGCCTGTCACATGTACAGTCACCTCAGAATGTATAGACTCAGGACTCATATCTATGGCCTCTTCCCTGACATGTCTGTGGGTCTAATACATCACTGGGATGATAGCAGGAATGAAGGCAAGAAATAATGATACTAAATATGTCTGAGCCTCATTGACATCTGGACAATGCCTGACATCATCTGGAGACAGAGGCACAACCACCGGGGTAGATTGGAAATATTGCTGTCATAAATTGAGATAGTTGCAGATGTTACTGGGTTTGTTGTTACATATCCTTTATGAGGAATATGATGTCAGTAATACCAATAGATGTGAGTATGTACTGACTGCATTACCCAGAGTCCATGACTGATTTACCAAGTACAGCAACTTTCTGGAGAACAGACAAAACATCACAGGCAAACATGTGGCCAGTCTGTGGACATCATGCCAGATTAGAGGTTTTTCAGAGACATATCACTGTCAGATGTGAAGTCACTAACTAAATGCATGTCCACACAAACCCTGACAATCTATCAATTCACCATGTGTATAACAGCACTGATTACATAGAATCTGTTCACTAATCTGGTGATATGTCCCACATGCTGTTTGGCTGTCTCCACATGTCCTGTCCTGTGACGTATTGCCAACTACTGTATGTGAATCTGTAGCCCACCACCTCTGTAATGTCCCTCACACAGGCAAGGAAAAGGGACAAGGCCCACATTAAGGAATGTCCCATATGTTGGAACTAGAATCAGTATCCAGAGCCATGGCACAATACTATGTGGGCACCTACATAGTTGTATGGCCTTAAAAATACCCCACATCTCCACATTTGTACAGAGGACAGACAGAACGTAGATAGCCAACCGGAAATGCATTAGGATGAATGTTTTGAAAAATAGAAGTCTGAAACTGAAAGGTATGCCATTACTACATGACAGCAGTCCTCAATGACATATCCAAAAACATAGCAGTCTAGAGTTAATATCATAATATCATATCAATATCCAATAGGAGATACATAAAAACATACAGCTCAAACAAGCACAAGATAGTCAGTACTCAGAGTCCCAGCTTTGCATGCAGGGTGAATGGTTCAAGTACTAAAATTTGCAATCTGCTTTTACTTGGAAAAGCACTGTTAAAAGTACTAACTTAATGATACAATATGTGTTAAAGTATTTTTGACAACCAGTGCACTGTAGCTGGTGTAACATGCAAGTGTGACTGCATATAACCTGGGATACTACCCATGTATAAAACGAATACAAAGAAAAAAGATTGTGGTACTACCCATGTATACCCAGGTGTACCACACAGTATAGTCACACCCCTTGCTACTGTAATGACAGCACATAGAAGCATGTTATGTACAGGAAATTAAATACACTTATTAAAGATGTCATTACCCTGCTATTTTATCAGACTGGAATGTGATCAATGGTTACCAGGGCTGAGCTATGGTTAACAGGTTTTAGCATTGCTTAAATGTAAATGCTAAGCAAATTTGCGCACTGGTAAGTGAAGCCTACACAGTGTAAGCGCCTATTTATTTAACTGTACGAAAGGACCACTTACCACTGTGCAAACCAATTCAAACATGCTTAAAGCTGCTCGAAACTGCCTTAAACACTCTGTATCCAACAGTCCTTGTTCTGCCTAGCAACAAAATAAACAGCCATTGAACCCAAAATCCTGCACACCATAGTCAAAGCAATTTACCAGTAAGCCATCACAGATGTACGGTTTTAGAATGTTTTCCCAAACATACCCTACTTTACAGCCAGTTTACATTAGGGAAGAGACACTGTGCAATTAGGAAGGATTTGTATCTACAAATATATATATATATATATATATATATATATATATATATATATATATATATATATATATATATATATATATATATATATATATATATATATATATATATATATGTATGGAGATATATATATATATATATATATATATATATATATATGTATATATATATATATATATATATATATATATATATATATATATATATATACACACACATAGATATGGTACCAATAAATACTGAGTGTATATATATATATATATATATATATATATATATATATATATATATATATATATATATATAGATATATATATATGGGTCTATATTTCAACATAGAACGGTTAAAACAGCGAATGATGTTACATCGACACATTTTTAGCAAAAGTTGAAAATGTCGAATCCACAAAACAGCGATTTCTTTCCTATGGAAAGAAATTGCTGTTCCAACCCATTCAAAAAAAAAAAACATTACACACTTCCAAACACATACACATACCCAATCCTAATTATAGCCCCCCAAACACCAGTAAACAACTAAATACACATATGCACATAACCCAAACATACATTTAATGAAAAAAAAAACAGTAAACATTTTAAACCATATGCACTTACCTTAACCCGCACCCTAACCCTAAGGTCAGTAACTCTTGCACATTTACATAAACAGCTCCAAACACATACACACTTACCTTAACCTTAATTCTACCCCCAAAACAAAAGTAAACAACTGAGAACACATACACACGTAACTCAACCATACATTTAACACAAAATATAAAACACTAAACACTTTCATACATATGCACTTACCGCACACTAACCCTAAGGTCAGTAACTGTTGCACAATCATGCTTGGGAGCTATACCGGACAAGGGACCACACTACACTTCAGAACACAGCAAAACAACAAAGTGGTCAAGTGACTTCTTTCCCAGGGAAAGAATTCGCTGAACAGTCGCTTTGCTGTTTTGCCTGTTCACTCTACGTGTCGACGAAAACACATTCGACATAATGCATTTGTTGTACTCTTAGGAACCCTATAGATATATATATATATATATATATATATATATATATGTATATATATATATATATATATATATATATATATATATATATATATATATATATATATATATATATATATATATAGGGTCTATATTACATCACCGAATGCTTAAAAAAGTGAATGGTGATTAATCAACCCTATGTAAGCGAAAGCTTACAATGTCGAACTCTCAGAACAGCGATTTTTTTTCCAAGAGAAAAACAAAATCACTATTCCAACTAGAAAAAAAAAAAATGACATTAAGTAAGGGGCAATCCTGATGTGGGGGGGCTCTGCCCCCCACAACCCCCCTACTTAAATATACCAGCTCCAAGACCGAGTGCCGAAAATGGTAAAGTAACAAAGCAGCCAAACAGATTCTTTCCCAGGGAAATAATTCGCTTAAAAGCCACTTCGATATTTTGCCTTTTCAGTCATTTATGTTCAACCATTGTAATAGGAACCCTATATATATATATATATATATATATATATATATATATATATATATATATATATACATATATGTGTGTGTGTGTGTGTGTGTGTGCGTGTGTGTGTGCGCATATATATAGTTCCCCTTTAAAATCTCAAAATACTAAAATCTGGAATTTCAGTATTCCGAGACCATAAAGGCGAAACTTCAAAATAGCGAAAGTGCAAAAGTGCAAATCCGAATATCTTGAATCCATGCTTATGCATTTACGCTAAGTTACATAAAATGTTTGGCTGGGATGGTGTCTGGAAGTTATGGTGAGTGAGTGTATGTGAGTGTTTTTCTAAGTTGTATGTGTGGGTTAGGGTAGGGAGGTGGAAGTATGAGTGTGAGTGTTGGATGTGTTGGTGTTTGTGTATATGTATGTGCATGTGTGTGTGTGTGTGTGTGTGTGTGTGTGTGTGTGTGTGTGTGTGTGTGTGTGTGTGTGTGTGTGCAAGGGACTGTAGAATTTCTGGATGTGAGTTTTTTTTTTCTGTGCAATCTCAGAGTTGGTATATATAAGCAGCGGGGGTGTGGGGGGAGCAGCTCCCCACATGGGAGATGCAGAGAGGCTTTCCCTCTTGCTTATATGTAGTGTAGGGTTGTATAGTTTGTGTGGTGTGGGTAGAATGGTGTGTGCCTTGTGCGGTGTATAATGTATATATGTTCATGATTGTGTGTTTCGTGCTTTTGGGTTTCGGGATTGTGTGTCATTCTCCTTTATAGTTTTGAGATACTGAAATTCGAGATTTCAGTATTTCGAGATTATAAAGGAGAACCACACACACACACACACACACACACACACACACACACACACACACACACACACACACACACACATATATATATATATATATATATATATATATATATATATATATATATATATATATATATAAAGAGAGAGAGAGATGTATATATGTCTCAAAATGCCCACAGTCCAAATAAATAAGTGAACAGTACACTGTTACAAAATCATAATAGGTCATTCACAATGGCCTAACATACAACAAGCTCTTACCAAAACAACTAGAATGACTGAACATAGCAAACCATATAATCAGGCAGTAATTCATACATGTTTATTATACTCTGATGTCTTGGCCAAAGCCTTCAAGGAGTAAAACATTACAGGAAATACTTGCCTTAATCACAAGAACCAATTAACACTTAATTACACAATTAATTACACAGCCTCCAATTACACTCCTCATTTAACCCCTTAAGGGATAAAGTACCACATTTAATATTAATACCTTGAATCTGTACATAACAATTGTCCATTTATGAATGTTTCATCAAAATGAAGAACAGACTTTTTCCAAAACAGTACCTTGGAACCCACTACTGTCCCCATGGTGAGATTTATTCAAATGTACAGCTATTGTACTGTCATCTTTCTTATCAGTAATATGTCTCACATGTTCTAACAGCCTAGTTTTAAAACACATTACTCACCCCCCCCCCATAAAATATGTTACAAGGGCATTTAATAGCCTTCTCTATACACCAACCTCTTGAATGTACACACTTCAACATGCTTTCCAGCCTTTCCCCTCAGTAGGAATGACAGCACTAAATAATGATAGACCACTATACCTATCAACCTCCTACTGTATGACATCTGGACAACGCCTGACATAATTGGTGAACAGAGGCCCTAGTGCATGGCCATACTTGAAATATTGCTGTTATACACTGAGACAGTTGCTGGTGTTAAAGGGTTTGTTGTAACATATCTTTTCTGATGGCTATAAAGTCAGAAAAACAAATGGATGTTAGCATTTACAGATTGCAATCACCAGAGTATGCTACTGATTACTGATGAAGGATAACAGCTGTCTGGAGAACAGACCAAACAGAACAGGCTGCCCTGTGGCCATTATGTGGATAGCCCTACAGTTGAGAGCTATGTAGATACAGAATTTTGCCAGACTGAAACCCATGCAAAAGTAGCATGTTCAGACAAACCCTGTTAAACTAGCAGCATTCCAAACATATAACAGCAATACTCACATTCTGCCCATAAGTCTTGAACCTTCTCCACCATTTAGTTGGCTTGTCTTCACAAGTCCTGTTCTAAGAGGTATTAGCTCACACAACTCCAGGATGTATGTCTCACAAGTAAGGGAAAGGGCCAGCGCCCACATGAAGTACTCAATTATAGGAGTGTGTTGCCATGACATTGTCTATTGGAAGAACTACACAGCTGCTCTGCATGCAATTAGCATGTGGGGAACACCAAGAGGTGCACAGGCCATCACCTGGTCATGAGCATCACCTACAAAAGCCATGCTGCCACCTATTCAAACCAGTTCTATCCCTGTAGTGCAGAGAGAGAGAGAGAGAGAGAGAGAGAAAACAAATAAAACATAAACTGGAAAAGAGAAGAAAAAAAAAGGTAAGTGGAACATGTACGCATGTAATTGAATGTAGTACCTGGTCTGTAATAATGGGAAATATTATTTGGAAGAATATATGTCCCAACAAGACTTGCTGTACTAATGTCCTGCTGAACAGCTGCTATGGCCATAACATCTAGCCCTCTCTGCAGTGGGAGAGATCACTGCCATACTTCTCAACTGTACAGATCTTCACAGAATGTCCAGATTTTCCCATCACAGTTTTTGTCTGTTCCTCCTGAAATCTGTACTTTTCTGGCAAATAGCTAAGGACTGAAGTCATCAAGTAATGACAAACTCTTGAGTTTAAGACTCCACATCCTTAAGAATATTCATGGTAGTGCAGAATGTATTATTCTACAAACTTCCCAAGTTTGTAACAGTAATGTTTAACATCTGTCTCAATTTATCCCCCCATCATTTTAGGCTTTGTCCAGATGCAATGCTCTAAGAGGTTGCAAGGTAGGATCACAACTCAGAAGCCTGACTCACCCCAGGAAAAGACAGCTCACATATGACAACTGCTGTTATGACAACTGCTGGGGTGTCTGTCAAACAGTTGTGTCTGTGCCACTGCTAGGCCAGTTAATGAGATGTTCTCCATATCCATATATTACCTGTAAATATGAGTATGACATGTCTGTCTTGTAAATCTAAGAGAACTATATAGGGCATGTGCAGAGTAAAGTACTGTTGCAGACATGTGTTGAACTACATGTGATATATTGAATCAATAACATTCAACTGTACACTGTCCTGCTGGACAATAAGCACATTTGTGACTGGTATCTTTAGTTACATACACATATACCTGTGTTATGTCAGCCAAACTACTGGCAAGTCTGTGAGCAATGACAATGTAACATAATATCCTACTTATGACTGTTGGGCATCTTCCAGGTTATCACAGTGATGTCAAAGCTTACTGTGCGATCAACCTACTAATGTATGGTGCAGCTATATTAATACAATATCAATATCGATGTTCCTTTTGTCACCCATTTATGTGTGCCATTGTCCAGACGTCCTACTATAACAGGTTGAGAAGTATGATTGAACAGCAAGACTATAAATACAGTGTGCCATACTAACATAGAACAGAAATGTGTACCAGGTATTCCCTGAGCACATGTATGTTTGCTTATGTTCAGCTGGGAGGCACAAAACTAATAACATGGGTTTTAAGCAGTCAGGTACATAGATTGTGCATGTTGCACATGTGTGTAATATCAGTGTCAGTGCATACAACAGACATAAATGTGTACAGCTACTGGTTGTTGCATTGCCCTGATACTGATATGGGTACTAGAGTAGGCATGATTATCAGGTAGTAACCAGAGAAGTGTCCAACTGTGTTATGACCGTCTGTCCATGCCTACCACTAACAGCTATATCAACACCTATATACAAAGGATATCACAAGTATATACACCCCTGTTGGAATGCCAGGTTTGTGTGCTGTATGACAATGAGACCACAGAAAATCATTTTACAATGTTTCTCATCTTGAATGTGACCCCTAACCTATATAATTCCATTGAAAAACAAACAAATGTGTTTCTAGGAAGGTGCGCAACTATTGCCAATTGAAGATGTGCCATGATGTTAGAGTCCAAACCAAGCCAAATGAATGCTACAACCATCTCAAGAGGTGCATACACAACATATCAGTTTAAGGGTGTGCACACTCATTCAACTGGCTTACTGTACTGATTATTTCCATATGTTTTCACAGACCAGATTGTTATGTTTTCAATTGAATTGTACAGACTATAGGTCACATTAAAGGTGGGAATTGTTTTGAAATGAGTTATTGTGGTGTTATGTTTCAATTGCATTAATAACAGTCGTAAGACAGGTGTGTACACTTTATATCCCCTGCAGCTATATGGACTCAGCAGTCCCTGACCTGTAAAACCAGCCTCCACCAAGGTAGAGTAATCCCCTTTGGTGGACAGCAGCAATACACAAACCACATAATAGGTTGCTATATTGGCTGTACAGGGACACATAGGTGCAGGCAACAACTTGGAAGCAAGTCCACCTCCATCTGAGCAAGCATGTAAGTTCACAGGTGACTTCCTGTAAGGCTGACTATGACTACAAATCAGACATATCCACACCACCAAGGACAATTGCAACAGTTTCTCCACATACGTTGTCAGTCTCAGAGGCAACAATACAATTCACCCTACACTGGGGGAAAAGCACACCTCATACACACATGCCAGAGATATAGGCAACCTGCATCAGAGAGGTTAGGTGGGAACATCGCCACCCTGTCTACTCAAGTTGTATAGGGGGATATGGACATCGATCGCATTCCTCCCCACAGCAATGGAGAGCATGCACATATTGCCTACTGATGGCAACAACAGCAGATCTCCACAGGGCATACTAACATCACTGTCTGTCTCCTACATGACCTCAGGCATGTGCTCACAGCTCCATCACACAGCACTATCAAACAGACCTGCCACCATCCACATACCCTCCACATGGAAGATGGCCATTGTCATCCCTCTACATAGAAATGAATGGAGTATAGAGGATTATGCAATTAAGTGTCCAACATTGCGGGGAATAAGATAGCTCAGGGCCAGGAGTGTAATGCAAGTTGCTATAGCCGTGATAGATTGGAGGGCTGTGGTGTAGTTTGGATTATTTGCAAGTAATATTCACTGTTGATGTGCAATTTGAGAACTGTATGAGGTTCTGTGTTTATGTCTTCCAGGTAACATGCAGAGGCCTTGTCTATTGGCATTCTCTTTTGGAGAAACTGACATCATCACCCAATATGTGATCGAACATTATGCCCTGTTATTTGGACAGAGATCACAAGATGTGCGGGAGAGGATCACCCTGTGGAACAATCTTATCCACAGGGTAAATGTTGCTGGCTTGCACAGCAGAACTTATGAGCAGGTGTGGCATCAGGCCAATGACCTCATCCACCATGCCTGTCAATGGGCTGCTGCTGTAGCGAGGGACCGGCTAGCCACAGGTTGAGGCCCAGCCATCCAGCCCCCACTGACACCCACTGAGGAGCTCCTCGCCAGCCTTGGGGCACTCACCCAATGCACAAGCCATGAAGCTGAGGAAAGCATTGTGGAGGTGGGTTGCACCCACGCACTGGGCAAGGAGTGTGCAGGTAAGGCCCCAGTGCACATTACTATAACACTGTTGCTTATCCATTTCTAGGTCTTGCTGGTATTAAGTAATGCATAGCTGTGTACATCTATGGTGATGACCAGCATATGTTGTACTACTGGGGGTTGTACTGTTAATGTGCTGAAATGCTGCTTTCACCCTGTACCAAGGCCACATGAGTGGCTACTGACATTACCACTCTCCCACAACTATTTAGGTTCATCAGCATCCTCTAGCTGGTGAGTATGGAACTGTTTTGTTGAGGTTTGCCAATATACTGTCCATGTTAAGTCCATGTTATTTGCCATGCACACATTTATCACTCCTACCCATAATGCATGATGTACATGTTCAGTTTTGTTGGTGTTACCTGAACTGAACCACAGTGGATACCATGGTGTCATAACTGAGAGGTATGTAAGATTCCTTCAGTATACCTCACAACCTGTCAATGCAAGATGTGTGGACAGAGACAAACAAAATGTTGTTGGGACAAATGGGCTACAGTAGGGACACATATGAAGCATTACCCTTACATAGTGAATACAACAGTGTACACACACCTATTAAAATGCCAACTGTTCCTGATATATACAACAACAGACCACAATAATACATTCCACACCTTTTACAACCTGTAATGTGATCCTAACATGAACAATTATCATGTAAAATAACATTATATGTTAGTGCAACAAATATGAGGTATACAAACCTTACAAAACACTTGATGCATATGTGTGCACACACTCAAAATAACATATTGTGGAGGCAGCTTGTGATGTAGTGACAGCATTCAATCTACTTGAGTACACACCTGCCATCAAGTACAGGGCCTCACCAAGTAATGGTCTGCTGTCCAAGAAGTATGTTCATGACATTTCCTCTGTTGACTGCAAAAGAGCAGCTGTGGCTTGCACACATCTTACAAAGCATCAAAGCGATCCCATATCTGAAATGTAGCAGTCAGGAGTAGGGAAAAAAACATTACCTCACCATTGCATATACCATGGAAAACAGTGCAGATAGTGATAAAGAGGTGTATTAAATATGGGACAACAGTGATGTTGAAAAGACCCAGATTCTCATCCAAAATGGATGACAAAATGTGTAGAAAACTTGTCAGGCAGGCTGCCAGGAGACATGCAGCAACACTGAGGGAGTTGCAGGAATGTTTAGCAAGTACTGCCTGTGTAGTACCGGTGGCAACAATTGCCTGGATTCTGCATAAGTATAGCCTATGGGGTAGGGTAAGTAGATGGAAGATTTTCCCCACAGGAAACACCATCCAGGGCTGTGTATAGGTAGCAAAAGCATAACATCATGTCTCCCAAAGGCATGTATTGCAATATGTAATGGTGTCATGACACCAAGGTTCAAACCCACAGACAGTAGTCATAGAGATATGTGTGGGGCACAAGCAACACCTCAGTTCACCTCAGGGCCACCATCCCCAACTTGAAGCTTGCTGGTGCCAGTGTACACCCTTAGGGTTGCTGTTCATTACACCTGTAGACATGATGGAGGGAATTTTGAACACTGCAAAATAACACTCATGTGTGGCCCACAGTTCTCAGGCATCTGCAATAAGGCTGAGGGTGGGGAGGGGTTTCAGCTTCAAACACAACAGTGAACTGAAGCATACATTCAAAGCTAGCTAAGAATGGCTGTATCTAAACACATTCAAGGTTATGAATTGGGCCAGACATAACCCAGACTCAACAGCAATAGTAAAGCCCCTATGTGATCTCCAAGGGGCTGTGCACATGAACTGGCCTTGCAATCTGGCAGAGCTAGGGGACCTTTATAGGGAAGACAAACCAAATAATGCCAAGTCAAAGATGTGCCATGCTAGTATACCCCTTACTGGGAATAGTGACTGTTGTAGTTCACTTAACAGGTGTTTTAACAAACCATTGGTTTACAGGTGTTCACACTTATGCAACCCCCATATAGTATGCATCTCATTCAGTATCTTCACAACAAATACATTTGTTTGATTCTTGATTGGATTGCACACGTCATATGTCTCATATCAGGAGTGTGTAATGTTTTCAATTGCAACACTGTGGCCCCATTTGATATCGTAGAAGAGGCTGGCATGTCAACAGATGTTTGTACTCTCCTCATATCCACATTAAGCTTTGAAGGTCATTGGTGTAACCAAATTTTATTCCACATACATGCACTGCTGCTGATGTGATCTGCAAATCAAATGTCAATCATTAATTAGTGACATCAGTCATCATATCATCTCAGTTATGTGTCAAACAAACACATAGGGGTTGTGAGGAACAGAGCAAGGATAACTGACAGACATCAACGCATGCAGCAATGATTTGTACAGTTGTGAGGTATGGTCTACAGTAGATGCCAGTGTGCTATCCAGGTGCACAGCAATAATATGTACATGGGTGCGCTGTGTTCCAGGGGAAGTGACATCACCTACTAGCATGACTCATACATCCCAGAGATGCATATTGTTAGTAACAGGGATTAAGAATGGCTGCAATGCATGATGTTGAGTGCCATGTGTCATGTATGTCAACTGTTGGGTAATGTGAGGTCTGTGTAATCTATTTGTTCCACCTCACCTGCAAGTGTGCGTGTGTGTGTGTGTGTGTGTGTGTGTGTGTGTGTGTGTGTGTGTGTGTGTGTGTGTGTGTGTGTGTGTGTGTGTGTGTGTGTGTGTGTGTGTGTGTGTGTGTGTGTGTGCGTGTGTGTGTGTGTGTGTGTGTGTGTGTATAAGTATACCATAATGGACAGGTATTAATTTACATATATTGTCTTCCCCTCACAGGTGGCGATGTGGGTCGGAGTCCCTCCCATGGGGAAAACCTGATGTCAGTGTCTCTGCAGACTCTGGCAATGATTATAGGCATAGTGAGACACAGACAGGGTTGTCAGAGACTGAATCTGTGCCATTGGTTAGCATACCACCTTTTTCCACCCCATCCCCACTCACAGTCACAATGCCCACACATACCCCATCACCAGTGGCCATAGATGAGGGACAGTTGGCAGGTGATTGCATGGGACAGGAAAATGTGGTGAATATGGCAAGTGTGTCTGTAGACACCAGCCATAGCCAGATAGCAGGTGAGGTCCCACACAGGCAAATGGACAGAGGCACTCGTAGGAGGACTGCTGCCCATCACATCCCTGCCACAAGTGCCAAAGCAGGTGTCACCAGATGCATGTTCTGGACCATCATAGAGGCACAGACATGTATTGAACATTTCACTAGAGATGGTCTGAGGCCCCAGAGGGCTACTCTACCTGCTGTATGTGATAACATCTGTGATCTTGCAGATGCCCACCGTTATTATGAGGAGGTCATGGATAGACAGTTGGGTGAGATGGTTGCAATCCTTGACCATGGGATGTTTGTGTTAGAGCATGTGGTGGGAGTAGGGCATCAGCCACATGGACGTGTGACAGCACCACGAACAGCTGAAGGTCTACTTGTCCATGCAACATCTCACTCCCACTCCCGTGGTGGCAGTACCAGCAGCTCCACTGCAGGGGGGCATTATCCACACCATGATGCAGCAGGCCATGGGCATGTAGTCCTGGCTGGTCCCAACAGGGATGCGGATCCAGCAGACAATTGTCATTATCAGGGGAAAGTACCATATTTGGGCTTCTGCCTGGTGGTGCACATGCAACCCCTAGCAGGCCCAGTTCTGGTGTCCATGGCTCAACACAGTAAACTGTACACACTGCCATGTACATACACAGCTGTTCAACATACCACTGTATAGGGCAGCCACATGGCAGAACTGTGGGCATCCAAACACACACACACATCACCATCACAACTAGGGCACCTCTATACATACACACACCACTGCTGTGTGGCCCATTTAATAAACAACTCCCTAACCCACACACATTATGTCAACCAAATGGCTCAGCCTAGGCCTCTGGCAAACCCACACCACACCCTGTGCATATGATGATACCTGTTTCACATCCCTGTCATCCATACCATCTATGCAGGGACATGCTAATATGGTTCTGATGTACAGGGTGAATGTACTACAGTTTAGCAATGTAATGCTGTTTAAAGTGTTATCTGCCATGTTTAATGCTTACATGTCAGGGTGTGTAGCTGTCCAGCCATGATGCATTATTGCTGTTATTAATACTGACTGAATGTGTTCTCCGTAATATATTCTGTTTTTGTTCTAGGTGTCTGTGTGTCAGGAGGATGTTGTCCTGCTGTCCTTTCCTACAAGGGGTGTGGCGGTGTGATAACACATTGACTGTGTCATATCCAGATTATAGCTGAACACAAGTAACAGGTCTGTATAACAGCTATTGCATGTGCCACATGGCTGATAGGTCTGAGGGTATACAGGTAAGTGCATGGTGGCAGATGTAAGTGGCTATTGTACAGTGGACAATGGTAAGTGTACTGGGTGGCACACACCAAATGTTTGTGAATAACACACACACAGAGCCTTTTGTGTTGATGCAACACACAGAGTACTGTTCACATGGATGTACTTCACTTTGCAGAGAATTGATTTTTGCAAATGTAATTCCACCAAGACCAGCTTGCCAAAACCTCAAATCACTAAATAATCAGTCTGCCAAATTTAATTTCACTGAAAATAGTAGTGGCAGGGTAGATGTCATTTTCCCCACTGTAGTGCATTCCTGGAGTTGGTATAAATAGCTGTGGTAGTGTAGGGGGCACAGCCCCTCACATGTGAGGGTGTGGGGTGGTGTAGACGCACATCTAGTTAGAATTTCAACTACTGATTCTCTTAACATAGACTTGACAGTATAACAGCACACTTGTGGGTGTACGCACAACACTACCCCCAATGTGGGGGGCTGTACCCCCAATGATCACCACCAACTATATATACTAAGTATCGCTGTGCAGCTGTACAGTGAGGAAAAGGGCATTTACACTGCCACTACTAGTTTTGGTGAAATTAAATTCCACAAGATGATACATTTGCACATTTAGTTTTTGCCAATTTGGTCTTGGTCAAATGAACACCTGGGAAATGTTTTTTCTGCAGACTGAAGTAGATCCCTTCACACACACACACACACACACACACACACACACACACACACACACACACACACACACACACACACACACACACACACACACTCAAACACACACTTGCCAACACTGAAAATAGAACTTCTACCTATGTAGTTATTGCTACTAATGTGTTCGCCCTTATTTGCACACACCACAGAGCTTGTAGGATGAGGTGTGTTCTGAGGTTCTTGTAAAGTGAACAACATCACCATACCTTGTACAGTATGGGGATGGGATATGTACTGGGTGTGAATGAACATAACATACTATAACATACTGACATATATACATTGACAAAGACATACAGTCATACACGCGTTTAACACACATAGGTTTAGCAGCCTTGACTATCTTTTTAGTCAAGGCATACTGTTATATAGTTCATGCACACAGCACAAGCCTTATTGGGCTGAAGATTGTTGTAAGATAATTGTGAGGT
The DNA here is from genome assembly GCF_019279795.1 of Protopterus annectens. Classification (NCBI taxonomy): domain Eukaryota; kingdom Metazoa; phylum Chordata; order Ceratodontiformes; family Protopteridae; genus Protopterus; species Protopterus annectens. The sequence goes on from NC_056732.1 coordinate 955,052,465, forward strand.
TGATGGAGACAGCAAACCACATACAATGGACCTTGGGACATGTAGTGGGAGCACCACTGTCTAAAATGTGTGAGTCACCCTTCAAGTGGACATAGTACTCACTCAAACACAGGATACTATACTGATACACAAATGTTCACAGATTTAGGCTTTCTCAGATTAGACCCCTGGCTATGTAGTTGTTGCTACTACAGTGACATGCATTTACTGCATGCAACGCAGACTGTAAGGTGATGACTGTTCCATGGCTACTGTACTGTGGCCAACGTCACCAGCCCTTGTACAGTATTGCAACATACAGTGGAGACTAAGCCCTCAAAATGCTGTCGCATACAAATATGCTCACTTTCAGGGACTCACACATATATACACACACACATACTCACATTTCCCAGGACTCAGGGTGGAACCCCCACCTATGTAGTCATTGTTAGTATTGTGTAATGCAGTTACCACATGCTCCATGGAGCCTATAGGGTGAAGAGTGTCACAAGGTACCCTTACAGTGAATAACATCACCAGCACTGCAAAGTATGGCAGTGGTAGGTGGAGTGGCTGGAAGGGCCACAAAGTAATGTCACCTACAGGTTTACATGCTCACAAACAGTTGTATACACAATAATGCACACACTCATATTTGCTAGTACTGAGTGTCATGGGTCCAAGTGTTCATATGTGTGTACCACACTAATGGCCATGGGGTCATCACAAGCCTAGCCCATGGGATTACCCTGGTATCATGCCACCTAACATTTGTCAGCAGTGCATCTATCAAATATTGCCACATGAGTGATCCCTAGGGTGACGATTATATTCACCATCCACTCATCTGAATTTCCCTTGAAGAGGGCCATTGAGATGCTTTAACATATATGCAACATATATCACACAATGTGGCCAGTATCTGTGTTATGGACCTGTCCCCAAGTATGTTCTGTTGAATGTGGTACTGCAGTTAAGGTATCCATGGCATGTAGTGCATACAGATTGGGGTTTCCTAGCTGTGGCATGTGAAACACAGCTGGGCAGACATGGCATTGTCAGTCAAGCAGGGATTGCCTGTAAGTAGCCTGTATGTGACTAGGAACACTTGGAGGTTTTGGCCTCTTTCCATATCAGAGTTGTTTCATGCTTCGGGTCCTACATGTGAGGTAACTTGCAGCCTACCCAGTTTTTGAATGTGTCTAGTGAGTTAAATGGCAAGTGGGCCATTGTACCTGGTGATTGGCCTAATGAGCAGGGAGTGGAGGCATACATTGAACTCTTATATCCTGGATGACACACCCTTAGTTATATGTGCCACATGGAAGGACTTTCTGTCCACAGTGGCAATGTGGTGGTCAGAAGGCAGGTTGCTGTCAAGCAGTGTTCACAGATCTCCTATAAGGACATCTGTGTCCATTGGACTACCACCGATGTGATCATTTGTGCACAACATTGATTCAACAGGGAGTTGTGACACATTTCTTGCCATTGAGACTAAAGCCAGTGTTCTCACAACAGTAGGAGGTGCCAGATATCACTACCCTGCTATTTCATCTGACTGAAATGTAATCATCGATTACTAGGGCTGAGCAATACTTAGCAGGTTTCAGCATTGCTTAAATGTAAATTCTAAGCAGATTTGTGCACTGATAAGTGAAGCCTACACAGTGTAAGTGCCTATTTATTTAACCATACGTTAGCACTGCTTACAACCTCGCAAACACACTTAAAGCTGCTCAAAACTGCCTTATTCAATTTGTAGCCAACAGTCCTTGTTCTGCCTAGCATTAAAATAAAGAGCCCTTGCAGGGCATGAACCCAGGACCATGCACACCATAGTCAAAGCAATTTACCAGTAAACCATCTCAGATGTAGGGCTTTAGGATGTTTTCTCAAATACGCCCTACCTTACAGCCAGTTTACAGTGGGGAAGAGACACTGTG
>NC_056732.1:955056892-955069392 GCF_019279795.1 Protopterus annectens
TCCCACTCACTAAGTTGAATATGGAGCAGGTAACAGCCAAATATCTACCACATGCCAGCATACAACACATGACACAGCCAGTCATGGCACTCCACAACAATTATGAGTATCACTCTGTATCCATGTGGGTGTGAATGACCTGGGACACACCTCCCTGGACTACATGGCAACAGACATGGTTGAACTCTCTGATTATGTGGTCCAGGCAGGTGTGACAGGAGCCCTGACAAGTATACTTTCATCACCCAGAATGATGCTGCAGTACTATCAACAGATTATTGACTGCATCATTAGCTTACATGTTTTGTGTCATTATCAGAGGATCCAGTATCTCTCTGCTTGAGATGACATGACTGACAGTACTCAATGACTTGCCACAGATGTCCTACATCTGTCAGTGCTGGGTTTCAAGGTACTGGATAAGTGTCTTGCCACCTCTATAATGCCTTATTAGGCAGTGTTCTTAATGTAACTACCACCATAACAGCTAGACATGTATGCAATCTGAGGGTCATGCTGCTCAACAGTAGACATCTAACTGTCAGGATGCAGTCACTCAAAGCACTCAGAGTGGAGGACATTAACATTTCTGCTGTAATGGTGAGGTTGTTCACAGCAACAGACAACAGCCCTGCATTATCAGGCTAAAATGCATTCCACAGCTGTCAGCCCCCAAACATGGACCACACATTCACAGGTGGTGTTGTCTCCATATTCATTTTGGATAGGAACACCTCCAGACTAGTATCCCAGCATAATGCATTGGAGATACTTCCGGTACAACTGCCTTGGGGTAATAATGCAATCCAGACCATAGCCTGCTATGGGTCCACATCTATGTCCCTAGACTGTCAATGCACATTCCTCAACACCCTGCCATCTATGAAGATCCAATGCAACACTGACATAGTATGAGATTTCAACTACCCCTCCATCACCCGGGGAAAGTAGCCAAGCACCAGTACAGTGGCCCAACACTTCCTGGGATTCATCATTTCCAATGCTCTGGACCAGCTCATACTGACCCCCCAGTAGAGAATACAACAACCTTGACCTGTGTTGACTACTTATATATGGGACTGCTGCTCATCCACAGTTGTCAATCTTTACCTGGTGAGATCCACACAGGCTAAATCAACATGGAACTCAACATGTCAGCCACACCCCCCACAAAGTTGACTTTGCAGCCATACAAACAGGGGTGGATGACTTCAATGCACTAGTGGCAATGGGAAATAGCTGCATGACTCTCAAATCATACACATATGCACTGTACAAACAGGTACATGAATGCATGGTACTAGCCATAGCCTACAAAACCCAGACACTGTTCTCCAAACACTGGTAGACAATGTGATGGTCCCCTGCCATTACTAAAGTGTACAACAGCAGGAGGACACTGTTGCAGAAAAAGGTGGTGTTCCATGACTGTTGAACTCCCTTATTAGCTTCAAACACAACTTGGGATCCCTCATGGAATCCCCTACAGGCATCTATGAAGGCAGACGTGCAGCAGACACTGACAACAGTCACAAAAGTCTTTGATAGTTATATCAACAACCTCCACAGAAGTAAACACAAGTGCTTTGAGTTACTGCACAATGCTAATACCTATCCTGAGACAACAGATATTGGCCACAGTCTTGGCAGCACATTCAGTGCCAGCTTTACCCCTCTCTCCCCCCACAAGTGTACAATCACAATGGCAGATGAATGGTAGGCACCCAGCTGTACTGCAGGCCAGGTTAGACCTGCATAGTCCACGGGCAAGAATACAGCTTCCATGGGACACCAACATATCCATAGCTGTCTTCTACATGACATACAAAGTGACCTTGGACCAAATCTGTGTGCCTTCGTCAGTCACAGCCTCACATCAGGCTTTGTCCTTCAAACATGGCACACTTCTACAGTCATCCCTCTCCATAAAGGGGTAGCATCTACAGATCCTGAGGATTATTGGTTCCTTAGCCTGACAAGTCTACTGTGTAGGGGTATGGACCCCATCATCAGGGACCTGATTGACCAATATATAGATGATCTCCTAACTCTGGACCCACACAGTTTGGCTTTGTGAATGACAGATCATGCCTGCTCAACCTGGTTGACATCTTTGACTGAGTCACTAGGGCTGTGTATGACAGTAAGGCACTGCATACAGCCTACATCAATCTGTCCAAAGCTTGTGTTACCATCCCTCAATGAGGGATTATTGATAAACCCCACAAACTAGGCATCAACTCATATATCATTGTTTGTTTTGCATATTGGTTCACAGAACATGCAAGTATGACAGTGGCAAACTCCAGGTCAGGCTGGAAAGCAGTCACAAGTGGAGTCTCACAGGGATCAGTACTGGGTAGTGTCCTGTTCAGCATCTACTTCTCTGGAGTCCATCCCAACACAGAGGAACTCTGGCTGATCAAGTTCTTAGAGGACTGCAAGCTGGGAGCTATCATTGACTCCACAAGTGATGCACACATCCCACAGAAAGGCCTCACTGAGACCACTGAGTGGTGTGGAAACCATGCCCAGAATCTTGATACCACAATGTGCATCATAATCCCCCTTGGTAAAATGCTCAGTTCCCAGTAATTACCACACTGATGGGTGCCCAATGAACACTGTATGCATTATAATAGATCTGGGAACACAGGTTGGCAGCAACTTCTCCTTCAAGCACCACATTGCCAGTGTGATCAGGAATTCCTTCTATATGGCACATTGGATTACCAAGGGTTTTGCATCCAGGAAGACAGAGGTAATGATCTTTGTCTACTATTCCATCATTAGACTACTCCTCAAGTATTATGGCCCATTTGCCATGTACCTCACTAGACATCTGCTACAGCTGGGGAAGCCACATAAACACCTCACGAAGGGGTTCCCATGCATTAAACACATATCCTACACAGGCAGACTCAGCAGACCCAAGCTATTCTCTGTGTCATATCACCTAATTAGCAGCTATTTGTCCTTGACTTACAAAGCCATATCTGACCCAGATGGTTTAGGAATGCTACATATAAATCCATCCACACCACACACTGTAGAGACCTCTACCTCAGTACCACAATCATCACAACATGCTGGTGGGATAGGTCCCTCACCAAGAGGCTGCACATGCCCTGGAATGCACTTCCCATGCATGTCATGCAGAGCACCTAGCCGACCCGGCTCCAGAGAAACTTGATGAGTGGATGAGTAATAGACAGTTCAACCCAAGGATCACTGCAGTAGCTATACCTGATACAGGCATTGGAATGTAACATTGGGTGGCACAATGGCAGGGCCTTTCTATGTGCTAGGCTTGCTAAGGCTCCTGGGCCATTGCCTACTACACACTTGTGAGCCTATGAAAGGAATGACATCAGCAGAACTGATAAAGTAGTGCAGTGGGTGTTTAACCTATCAAAATACTTTCTCTTAAAAACAGACACACATACACACACACTTGCCAGATGTGAGAGTAGAATCTCTACCTAATAAGTGATGTGTATCATAGTGTTACACAGTTATCATGTGTGCTACAGAGCTTACTGAGCTGAGAGTTGGCCAAAGGTGCTGATATGGGGAATTACATCAGCAGGACTGATAAAGTAGGGTAGTGAGTGGGAAACATATCAAAATACTACTACTTACAGACATACATACCCACACACACATTTGCTGGAAGAGCAGAACCCTTGCCAAGCTAGTCATTTGTACTATAGTGTTAAGCATTTATCACATGCACTACTTAGCTTACAGGGTTGACAACTGGACAAGGTTGCTAATAAGGGACTGACATCATTTGGACTGATAAGGTGGGGCACTGTGAAGTGTCATGGATGGGAATAGCATAAAACTGTTTCACCTATAAACAAACACACAACTCCCTCAGTCTTGCACACACAACTGTCACACACACACACTTCTACATTTGCCAGGAATGATATTAGAACTCCTACCTAGCTAGTTGTTTGTACTATTGTGTTATGCACTTATTGCACTTGCCATATAGCTTATGGGGCTGAGGCCTAATAGAAGGCACTTCTAAGATGACTGATATCTGCAGAACTGCTAAAGTGTGGAAAGGGGAGGTGTACTCGGTTTGAATGGACCCAAAAGCTTTTAGTTGTGAACACACACACACAGACACACACACAGACACACACACACACACAGACACACATGTTTACATTTGCCAGAACTGAGATTAGAACTCCTCCCTAACTACATATTTGTATGATCTTGTTATGCAGTTATTGCATGCACCACAGAGCTTATGGGGTGGAAGCCTGACTGAAGGCACTTCTAAGATTACTGATATCTGCAGGACTGCTAAAGTGGGGAAAGGGGAGGTGTACTGGGTTTGAATGGACCCCAAAGCTTTTAGTTGTGAACACACACACACACACATGCACACATGCACACATGCACACCCGCACACCCGCACACACACACACACACACACACACACACACACACACACACACACACACACACACACACACAGACACACACACACATACTTTTACATTTGCCAGGACTGAGATTAGACTGCCTACCTAACTAGTTATTTCTACTGTCTTGTTATGCAGTTATCACATGTGCTACAGATTGTATGGGGCTGGGCCTAACAGAAGTGACTGCTACTGTGGCAGACATCTTCAGGACTGCTAAAGTGGGGCAATGGAAAGTGCACTGGGTGGGGAAGGCCTGTTCATTCCTAGATCCTACTGACATTTTTCTAAGGGTATGAGCATACCCAGTGTGTCCTTCTATAGTACATGTGGGACTCCATTCTAGGGATTGTTGTACTCTAATCCTGTTTGTTTTGTGCTACAGCCATACCTGTCAACCTGTTGGTGCAGGATATCTAGAGATAGCCTATCTAAATGTGGGGACAATGGGCCATACAATGATTGTGACAATTTCTCACAGTAATGTATGGGTTACAAGGGTTACAGAGCTGGTTTTAGCAGACATCTGTCATATATGCCATATGACACTGTCATGTACTGTTTCAGTACCTGGTGACATACCTCCTCAAATCATCACAGTGATTTACCAGAGGAATACAGGATGGATGATTCACACACAAGGTTTATGGTCCAAATGCTATGCATTCTTGCTCTATCCAGCCTATTGCGGGGTGTGCCTACAAGCAATTGACTACTGGTGCTGTGGAAATGGTCCAGCACCTAGGGATATAGTACAATGGTGGAATGTCTGTGTATTTATGTTCTGGCCTGGTGCAATTTCCAGTCCACAGTTGGGTAATATAATTTAGACAGGATCAGGGTGACAGGCAAACTCCAGATATATTTGTAGGGGATAGGATATTTGGGGTGTGTATGTCCTGGGTAGAATATGTTTGGCTATATCTACCAGTACTTTGCATTGGGATCTCCTTAATGGTTGACTGCATTTGGAGGGTCTTGTGTGTGTCAAACTGTTTGATCAGCCTGGAGGTGTGTGTTTGTCACACATATATGTATGGCCCACCTCATTTTGCTTGGATGGCCACATGTTGGGGTCAGGATGTTGCATAGGATGAGGGATCAAGGAAGAGTGTGTTACTCCCCATAGCTGTGCATTCTGATGATCATATGTTCCCAGGCTGCCAGCAGGAGACACCCCTGGAATGGCACTCAGTAAGTTGACTGTGGGTGTTACTAACAATTGCTTTCTGTTACTGTTTCATCATCAGTCTGGGAGATAGCTAGATGCTGCATAAGTCTAGGAACATGCTACTGAATTTCTACGGGACTATGGGGGGAGGGTGATACGACTGCACATGTTACACATCTGCAAAGACTGTGCTGATATTTGCTTAACATTTTGGTCCCATGTAGCATGGTGGTGTGCCCTATCTTTCAGACTACATGCATAACAGTATCAACCACAGATCAGCTTGTTCTGGCATAGACATTTGTAGTTTCAGACCTCTTACCTTTCAAAGCCATATTGTCACTGCCAGACCTGCTGTGATATCATTGTGTAAAAGTCTGAGGGTGGGGATTTCATGTGTGTCATCTGTGGGGACCTTTGCCAGGCATTTCTGTATGGTTGTCTACAGCTGATCAGATGTTTGGGGATGGTGGGGGATATAGGACCCCCACTTTGACATCCATTCATGTGATTTATGTCCACCCCAGTTATTTAGCTCACCACATCTACTGCGGTGGTAGATGTGGTGAGCCAAATAACTAGGGTGGTCATATGTCACATGCATGGATGACATCTACTGCAGTGGTGATCCGTGGTAGTGGTGCTGCGGAAGCGTTGTCGCCTCACAGCAAGACATTGTCGCGTTCGATTCTCAGCTAGAACGTCTTCTGTGTGGAGGCATGCGTGAATGGGTGTGCCTTCGTTGAAGGTTGTGTGTCAGGGCTGGTAACTCGGCACGTAAAAATCCACTACCAAAACATTAGCAGACCGGAGTTCCGCTGTGGCGACCCCTAACCGGGATAAGTCAAAACAACATCTACTGCAGTGGTATTTGTCAGCTAGGGTGGTACTACATGGTGTGGGTCAAGCAGTACTGGAGATACACATTCTGCTGTCTCACAGAGCTCTCAGCTGTCTGCTGCTGTCGCAGTTAGCAATCCAATTCCCTTACATGCTTGATCAATACCATAGATATGCTATCAGAAAAGTCCACCCCATTATTTTAATTTGTTACAGAGACTGGCTTATTTCATGCCTGCAGTTGTTGTGAGGGTGGTGCTTGAGAGCTGACTATGTTGGATGCAATTTTTACAATGCCTATACATGGTCAGGTATAGGCGGTGTGATATTTGGCATCCATTTTACTGTATGTGCGAATCAGATAGAGAGAGAGAGAGATCAGTCCCTGGAGCCCTACATTGTCAGTGTATGTGCTATGCATTGCCTCTTTGCTAAGGCCAGGGCTTACTGGGCACGCCTCCATCTGCCTACAGGGGTATGCTCAGGATGTTCCTCCTCCTCCAAGTCACTCTGTGCCTGTGGAGGCCTTGGCAATGGTGGGGGATGTGTGGACCTTCCCCCTTTTGTTCCTGATGCAGCTGTTTCAACAGGATCATATTGTGTACCATGGCACATACTATGGCCATGTGTGCACATGTGGCTGGAGAGTACTGCAAGGCTCCACCAGATATGTCTAGGCAGTGAAACTGTGACTTGAGCATCCCAAACACATGCTCTATAATGATCGTGGTTTGTGCATGTGCCTCATTATGGCATTCTTGTGTGGGTGTGTGTGCATTTCTAATGAGTGTCATCATCCATGGCTACAGTGCGTAGCCAGCATCCCCCACTAAATGGCCATATGGGATGTCCCCTCTGGCAAACCACTGATATAGCTATGAGGAATGCCAGATGTGGGAGTTGTGATAGCTTCCAGGGCAGCAAGCACACACATTCATGATAATGCCTTGGGCATTGCACATGACCTGGCAGTTGATGGAGTGGTACCCCTTGCAGTTTATGTAGACTCTACCCTGGTCACCAGGTGGTGCATTCATGTGGATATGCATGAAGTGTATAGCACTCAGTACCTCTGGGTAGTCTGCTGCATGGTGGAAGAGATGCATGTTGCTAGTCAGCTCCTCATGGGTGCTGGGAAATTGAATGTGCTCCATGGCATGTGTACTAATGGCATCCAGGAACTGGTGGAGTATCCTAGATGCTGATGCCTGTGAGACCCCGTGATATCCCCAGTTTCTCTTTGGAAACTACTTGTAGCTAGTATTCATAGAGCTACACATACCTTGGTATCCACTGGGATGGGTTCCCCTCTGTTTGTTTTGGATGTGAGGTGAGGCCGGCACAGCTCCACAGTTTGCTGCAGTATGTCCCTGTCCACCCTGTAGCACTTTACTATCTCCAGATCATGTAGCCCCTGATAGGTTACCCTGGGCCTGAACACTATTTTCCTCCTTTTCATAAGTCTGGGGCAGTTGCCAGCATTGTCCTCTTCACCACCCTCAGCCTCTTGCACTTACTGATGTATGAGAGCAACAGCAGCCCCGAACATTTTGTTAGTTGTGTCAGGTAAAGTTTCCCCATCTGTGTACATTGGTGGTGTAGAGTTTGTGGGAAAAAACAGACTGAAAGGTGTTTGCATAGTTTATAGCAGTGTGCTGCAGATGCTGCCTGTGTGATTGGCTGAGTATGATACATTCCACCTGCCAGCTCTATTACTTGCCTTTGAGTGCCTCTGTTCTGCTATTTCCCTTTTTTTTCTTTTTCCCCTTCCCATCTCCAACCCTTTTAAGCCCCGAGGCATGCCACGCAAACAGGCTGCCTGAATGTAAACAGTGCTGCTATTTCCATTTTTTTTTTTTTTTTAAAGTCCCAGTATGCACCGTGCAAACCTGTTTAGCCAAGGTAAACACATTTTAGCAGAAATGTTCCTCCCTTGGCCATGAATGTGGTCTTCATTTCATGGTGTAAGACATTACAGCTTCAGACACACCCCCTTGCTTAGCTGTGCTTAGCTAAGTGCAAACCCGGGCAATAGTGTTCCAATGTGCTTACAGCAAGCATGACACATCCCCCTTTTGATGTCATGTACTTCTCATGTTTATACGGCCGTATTAGAGCACCAAAATGGTTAGGTGCAGTCTGACACTTCGAAGAAATATGTGATTCAGTAAGATTCCCCTCATTTGCATACCCCACTGCCTTACTCCTTAGTTACTGCACTCATACTGAGCCTTTCCCCTTAGCAACCACTCTTTCCTGGTATTGTTTTCATTCTTCATGCCATTGACTATAATGACTATAATGGTAAAATGCAAAATGCTATTATGGCCTTCACAGACCTACTGCATCCAGGCCAGGTATTGATAAGGACAGACAACACCACAGTGATGTGGTACATAAACAAACAGGGGGTAACTCATTCATACCCCCTGTGCAGACTAGCCATGACCCTATGGAACACAGCTCTGGAAATGCAAATCCAACTTCAAGCACAATTCCTGCCAGGGAAGGAAGACACACTGGCAGACAGCCTAAGCAGAAATATGACAGATCCACATGAATGGAAGTTGCATCCTCAAGTTTTTGCAAAGATTACTCAGGCATGGGGACAGCCAGACATAGATCTCTTTGCTACCCACAAAAATTACCAAATGAAAAAAATTTGTTCATGGACCTATCATCCACAGGCCTGGAAAGTGGACGCACTTTCTTTCAATTGGACAACGTTGACAGTCTATGCCTTTCCGCCTCTTCCTCTGCTGCCCAAAGTTCTATTAAAAGCCAGAGCAGAGAGGCCGAAAATGATTCTCATTGCTCCAGATTGGCCAAGACAAAACTGGTATCCACTAAAGCCATTCAGGAAATCCGAGCAACTCTTTGTGTCCTATGCTACAGGTGCTCAAGGAAAGGCTATCTCCAAACAGACAATCTCAAAATGGATAGCCCACTGCATACGCTTTTGTTACTCATTTCATGGAAAAGCTGTGCCTTCAAGCATCAGATCCCACTCCACAAGGGCCACAGCTACCTCTGCAGCTTTCCTCAGGGGGGTTCCTACCAAGGACATTTTGGAAGCAGCCACTTGGAGTTCAGTGCACACCTTCTCCAAACACTATCACCTTCCACTTTACTCTAAATCTAGAGTGGGATTTGCCACAGCTGTCTTGCAGGGCATCCTTGCTCCTCCTAGTTCCTCTTCGTGCCTGCCATCCCTACTACTTAGCTTTGGGATTCTTCCCATCTGTTATGACTGCAGCTGTATGCACGATGAACATAGTACAGTTTTGTACCTACCATAAATGTAGATGTTCGAGTGCTCATACAGCTGCAGTCCAGGTTTCCCCCCTCCATCCCCTCTTAGGACAGGCCTTATGACAAACACCTTCTCATACAACCTATTTGGGGTATTCTTTTATGGTGTATTTGCTTGCAACTAGTGTTCGTTGATTATTCTATATTGCATGATTACATAAGTTTATGTTTTGCCTTCCTTCTGGGGGCACCTGACATCTGGGGCAAGAAAACCTGAAGAAGATGGCGTCGGCTGGCTCTTTTATACCCCTGCCGCACTGACGTCAGGGAAGAAGTGACGACAACCGACGCCGGACCTAGACTTTGGAATTCAGCCGACCGTGGACCCGCCTGATGGCAGGATAACCCTTTCGTCTTTTACCCAAAACTGGAGTCGGAGTATCCGACGACATAATGTAATTAAATTTATTACCAAAATAGTGAAGGGCGAACTCCACCCAATGCTTAATAGTGCATTTGTTGAAAATGCTATAATGGTAAAATGCAGATTTCCCTGAAAATTGCCCCCCACTTTTTTTTTTATGTTTTTCGGCACGGTCCCATTTGCGCTACACTGTCCTATGGTCAAACATCCGAGATCGGCCAAAAAAAAAAAAGTTTTATTTTATAATATTTAAACTATTTTTCATGCCAATGGCCATATATTTGGCCATTGGCATGCCTACTAAATGTAATACATGCTTTCTTTCAAGCTGGCATGCCTCCATTTTGTAATTTGCAGAAATATATTTGGGTAGTAACTGAATACATTTCTGCAGGTTACACTATTCCTGCACAGACATCTGCCTGCTTTCTAGATCACTAATTCACATCACTTGCATGGTTTTCACCAGCAAATGAGGTAATTAGCATATAGCAGTGGTATCCATGCAGGAATAGTGTAAGAGCATTCGTGCACATCCCAGGAGCTCGATCTTGGATCGCCTATCAGCCATATTGCATGCAGCAGCTCTTGCACTATTTCTGCACTCCGTGTATAGCTTGCTTAATCCGGGGGTATTTCTGACTCAGCAGATATGCTAACTATTTGTGTATGGCCATATATCCTGAAAAGTGTATGTAGTGTGCTTTGTCAAATTAAGGACAGTTTGGACATCACATTATTTGACAATTTCATCCATCATCACCTGAAAGTATCAAAAACAGAATCCTACAGATGATTTTAAACTTTGCACAGTACACAAGAAATGATAAACTATTGCGTTAAGGTAACATGTTAGTATTAACCATTAGCACAGTTAAGTTAGTATGCAGACATCATCCATCAACCTAACAGATACACACATGTACAGAGGAGCTGGAGTGATGGGATGAATACAATGAGAGATGAACATACACCTAGCAGTGTTTTTTAATGGCACATTAATGGTCAGGTATTTGTTCTGTTGTCATTATTAACATTATGTTCTGTGTAGTATGAAGTGAGTGACTAAGGATAGTGAAGGCTTATTAGAGGAAGACCAGCAGATCAAGGTTAGCTAAATATGTGATAACAGTGGGTTTTGCATAACTTTTGAAAATTGTGATATGTGGGTTATTAAATATATCATACATAAAAAACATCACATTAAGAAATGATGACAGATGCATTTGGAATTGAACCCTTGAAGCTATTGTCAAAACAATCTTCAGCCCAGCAATTTATGTCAACACTCAACAGAGTAATTTGAATTTTGTTATATTCTGCAATCTAAATAAGTGTCAGAGTAAATGTTTCAAAATACTGCCTTTACTCTGGTTTGACTCTGTGCTCCATTAGTGCAACAAGTTTAAACCGCATTGCGCATACATAACTGGACTAGTATGGACAATGGCAAGAACTCATCAGGTTTTGCCACAGGGCATTAAGAGCCATTCACTGCCCCACGGCATTGGAGCGTGATATCAAATCCAAGCAAATGCAGAGGAAAAAAGTGAAAGGTTTATTAGAGGCCATTTCTGGACATGTGTGTGGTTTGTGATTCTATTTTTTGACAAGAATAAAGGTATAAAAATAGGGAAGGTAGGAAAGTTGTGAAATGATGTGCAAATGGGGAAGGACAAAGGGAAAGCAATAAAGGAATTTGCATGAGGGAATTAGGAAAAAACATAGCTATTCACTTCTTTAATGCTGTAATGTAAACATGTATAGACAATTGGATGAATCTGGACTGTCACCACAACACATATGAGTGGCAACAACACAATCATGTTGCATAGCCAATTGGACTAAAACAAGTGTGTCAAGAAGACATATATGCAAAGTTAAGAGCTATGTATAGGACAAAATGTTTGTAGGACAGGTACCCATTTTTTTGGATTTCAGGAAGAGAGGAATGTTAGGGAAGGGACATAGGAATATGAGTCAGGTAGGTAGTGTAGGTAAGGAAGCAGATGCAGACAGACAGGACAAACAAGACAGACACAGGGATGGTGATGGACACAAAAGTTTGGTGGACACTATGATTAGGGGTAGGTAGGGAACATGAGTGGCATATGCCCATCAAGCATGGGAACAGTGAGAATCTAGTCATCATCTTCAGAGCTGTCATCACTGTTCCCTTCCTTGGATCCCTGTGGGATTGCTTGATGTGGGGGTCTTGTTTGTTTTCTAAGTAGCAACTTTTCCAGATGGCTGAGGTGAGCAACAATGCTAGTTTCTAATACTCATGCACCAACCCTGGAAGCTCCTGACAGGTGATGTAAATCCCCATCTATGGAGGCTGTGCTGCCAGGTTGCATCCCTAATCTGC
>NC_056732.1:955074392-955131892 GCF_019279795.1 Protopterus annectens
AGCCTATGTTGTGCACATTATAAGACATGCCATCATATTGAGATCTTATGACAGCATTGTAGTCTAACCTCATCACAACACTATATAGTATAATGCTTTCTTTTTTCATGTACTTCACCTGACACATGTAGCAGCTGGAGAGACCACAGGACTTTCTCAGCAACATAACACAGGGCCTGCAAACCATGCCATGATGTATGTGGATAGATTAAAAGCTGTGTCACTGTAATATTTATTGTATAGGATGAGGTGACTTCTGCCTGGCCTCCAGGCCAGTCTCTGATCCTGCCCTTGTGGGACTACTGTATATCTAAAGATGTGATATTTCTGATGACATCAGCAGTGTCTGTTGAAGAGACTATACCAGTGTCCCACATGCTGATGTAAAATATTAGCTGTAATGTCAAGCAATAGCTAACACACAGACACACACTTGACTGCAGTGAGAATATAACCCCTACCTATCTAAGGTAAATGAACTATAGAACTCAGTACTTTATGCACGTGCCACATTGCAAGTCTGACTTTTTTTACAGCTACAGGCCAACTTATAGTGGATGACATCAGCAGTGCATGTTGGAGAGAAGTTTTCAGGCCTGCATGAAATTAATGTGTAGGCATGTGCAATTATCAAAATACTGTCAATTTATGGGATTGGAAAAGTAACTGCAGGATACACACTTCTGCTTTTCTGGCTAGACAAACAAACACACAGTTGACTGGAGTGAGAACATACCCCTTCCTATCTAAATACAGAGACTACAGAACTCAGTACTTTTCACACACACTACTGTACAAGTCTGACCTTTACACCACTGCAGGTTAACTTATAGTGGATGACATCAGCAGTGCATATTGGAGAGAAAATGTTGGGAGGCCTGCATGAAATTGATGTGTAGGCATGTGCAAGCATCAAAGCACTGTCAGTTCATGGAAGTGGACTGGTAACTGTAGGATTCACACTTCTGATCTTCTGGCTAGACACAAAGACCCACATGCACTCCCAATTGACTACAGTGAGAACAGAACCCCTACCTATGTAAGGTACACAGACTACAGATCACAGTACATTACTCAAGTGCCACTGCACATGTCTGACTTTCAGATGACTGCAGGTGAACTTATAGTACATGATATCAGCAGGCCATGTAAGAGACAAAGTGTTGGGAGACCTGCACAGGCTCATAGCTTCTTATGTTCATAGGAGGTTATTAGCCAAATGGCCCTATGGTGTTTAGAAGCCTAGCTGTGTAAAAACACAAGTATCCTTATTGAGTATAGTTGGATAGTCATTATTAGCAGAGTGATTTTGTGAGCAGTACAAAACTGGGTCTGTGTGCCACCTAGGGAGAACCCACCCATTCTTTCATTAGACCAAGGAGAAGTTACAGCTGTGCCTAAACAGAGGCAGACTTTATCAGGTTGTTCACACACAGGGATATATGTGCAGTGGTAGGTGCTTCTTATTTATTTATGGAAGCTATATCTGGATATCTTATTTAAGTTATTGGTGTTTCATTTGATTTTCAGATTTCAGCATTCTCATGATTTTTGATCTTATCCAGCATTTCCAGTAGGGCAGGGTTTGATACTGATACTGATCTGTAGAGCTGATGATAGCTCATACTGCAGCAGCCTGCAGAGTCTACAGTTGTATGTCATTCAGTCTTTTCTCTTTTTCATGTATGTATGTTTCCTGTGTTTCTAATATCACAACCAGGTACTTTCTATTCTTGTCTGGGGTTGTCTGCACTAGAACTCAATTAGTGATCTGACAAGGGTAGAGTATGATAAAGGTATGGCCACCCTGGTCTTAGATGTGATGTCCATATGTATGACATGCACAGTGCAGAACTTGTGTGTCACCACTATGGACACATAGAGATAAAAGAGTAGATTACTATCAGCGTGTTCCAAGTCTCACATCACTGAGTTTGAGCTTAGAGGGGTGCTATGTATATCATAATTAGAGGGGTATTTCATTGAGAAAAGGGAACAAAGAGCCATTGTATGCTTTAAAGTTCAGTCTGTGAGTTTGGCACCAATCGTTTGCATGTGACAGCCCCTTTCATAATATGATACCATCATTGGGGGATCTCTATTAGTGCATCCAGTTACCAGTGATTTGCAAACTTGGTAAACCACAAGCCATCCACCATTGCCTGCACTTCATGGAAGTAGTTTGCAAACAACAGAGAGCCCAGCACATATCCTTGTGATATTCTAATGGTAATTGGCTAATTGGCTACTGGTGGAGGTAGAGTCCACAACTTTGAGAGTGTGTGTTATGTCAATGAACCCGTTGCGTATCTCTGTACTACAGTATGGCTTAATTCCCACATGGGAGATCTTCATTATGACACATGAATGGGGGATAGTGTTAAAGGCCTTGGATTAGTCAACATAGGTGGTATGTCCTGTTATCCCCTCATCCAGGTCTGTGGGTTTAGTATCCAAGAAGTCCACAAGGTTCAATGAGCAAGATCTACCCTTGACAAAAGCAAGATGGGTTGGGCCAACTGTGTTGAAGTTCACCTATGTCCCTGTGGGTATGGTGCATGCTGAGTCCTTCCTTAGCCTTGCAGATAAGTCTTTTTAGGCATATGGGTGAAAAGTTTTAGTTTTGCGTCTTATCAGATTGATGTGCATTGCATAGCACACAACATTTGATATTACATTTTGTACTGTGGTTGATATATGTGTGGAAGAACAGGTTTGCAGTGCTTGGGAGGGCAACAGATGGATATATAGTAAATATGTGACATATTGTTTGATAGGGCCCTCAGATTGTAATGTTTACACACATAATTTCATGTCATACACAAAAAATGGACAGAAACAGTAGTAAAACAGCACGCTATGTACATTTTCATAGTGCTACGAGCAGCGAGTTTGCACAATGGTTAGCAAAGTGTGTACACGTGAGATACACATATTTGCATGTAAGTAAGCAGTGTGCAAATGCAATTCAGACTGCTAAAGTCTGACAATTAATATTGAGTCTGTGAAATACACTTGCGAATAACTGACTCTGTGGCAGCACTTGTTAATGCATTGATACATTTCTTGTTGGGGCCAGATGGTACTGGGTTCAGATGCAGCAGTATTCAATACTTTTAAATACATTGTCGCCATATCTAATACTTTTAAATACATGTAAATACATTATCGCCATTCCCCATTGCTGTGCATTGGTGTGCCAATGCACACCTTCTCAGAAAAATGCCTTAAAGAGCTGAAATGGGTAGATAGGACAGTGGAGAAATGGGGAGCAAACAGGGGGAAGAGCAAAGGGAAAGCAGGGTAGGAATGAACAGGAGGTAGATAGGACAGAACCATAGCTATCAATTTCTTTAACAGTGTAAATGAGCATATATGGAAAATATTAACTGAATTTGGACTGTCACCTGCAGAAAGAGGGGTGACCACAACACAATCATGTTGTATAACCAACTGGACTGAATGAAGTGTGTCATGAAGACACGTGTGTGAAATGCAGTGCTATGTATGGAACAATTTTTTTTTTTGTGGGACAGGTGCCCATTATTTATTTATTTATTTATTTTGGAGAGAGAGAGAGAGAGAGAGAGAGAGAGGCATGTTGGGGAAGGGGTGTACGAATGTTTGAGTGAAGTAAGTTGGACAGGTGAGGAAGAAATTGCAGACAGACAATATAAACAAGAGAAGAGACATGGATGGTGATGGACATAAAACATTGGGAGACACCATGACTGGGGTGATGGTGAGGACATCCTGAACACATGGTCATGAACTGGGTGACAGTGAAAGTCAAGTGATTCACTCACTGGACCGTCATCACTGTCACAATGCTGGCTAAAGTACTTGATGTCTCTTTCTCCTCCTCCTGGTACATTGCAAAATGAGGGACAGCAGCCTCTCCAGTTGGTGTGGGCATTTACCCACAGTGCAGCACACAACCCTACACAATATCACTGGCAATTCAGGGCAGGTGGTAAAATCACCACCTCCACCACTGCTCCCAGAGGGAACCACTGGATCAGCCTCCAGGGCAGGACTACCTTAGGGGGCAGGCAGTGCAGGAGAAGCAGAGAGTGCTGTCAGGCTGGATCCCAGACATGCTGGACAACAGTGTTGGAGCCAGTGGTGGGGGTTCAGACATATCCTGTGGGGCAGGCCTTCCCTGCTATGCTGTGCAGCATTTAGTGATGAGGGACACATGGATGACATGGACATATGTTGATGTCACATAATAAAAACAAATACAAAAATAAAATACAATTAAAATTAAATAAAAAGAGAGAGAGAAGGGTTGAGGTGAGAGAAAAAAAGAGATAAGCTTGCTATCTTTATATGTGACAGACAATGCATTGCTATAACTATTTGACTCTATTGTCTTAACTTTTACTTTTAAGACGAACAACTCCTAACAGATAACTTTTACTTTTAAGACTACACTGCACACTATACTACAGATTGCAGTAAGTATTCCTTGACATGTGCATATATTGCACGTAATCGTTTTCCAGTTATACAGATTACAGTTTACAGCAGGGAATTTGTGCCACTAGTAGAGAAATTTGAATTTAATTTAAATATAATTGCAGAATTAACAGTATTGTATAGTTGGGAAGTGTGTTATTTGAACCCACAACCTCTAACTAAAGTCTAATATTGGACTCTTGGTTTGTGCTACAGACTAATGCATGCATATTTGCTTTTACAGTTGAGATATGCATGCTCAGTTTGATACAACTCTGTAAAATACCAAAAAACTTTTAATGCTATAATACCACTACTCTTCTTCTGCATACATACCATGTACTTCTCTCATCTTCTCCAATCTAGCCCCATGGGTTTAGAGATTTACCTCATGATTTTGGGCAGCTGCGGAAAAAACTTAACCGAACAGAACATCAATATGAATACCAGTCTTACTTATACAGGTGTGGGATGTCCACAGTACTTAATTCCCCAATCCAAGGGTCAAAGGTATCCCTCTGCTGTAGGTCATTGTAGTGATGCCTACATTGGTCACCAGTGTGCAGGATACCAATGGCATCGGTTACAGCTCAGGCTAAACCATCCCAAGCTTCCGACTTATACTGGGAGCCAGAGTAGTCCCATGCAGAAGGCTGGCAAGGTGGTTCTTAACTAGGAGTCCAATAAAGAAAAGATCTTTGACTCCTGGATACTTCATCTCTGTGCCCTAAACCTGACACTTGCCCACAAATGTCTGCCATGCCTACCATGGACCTAGAGCAATGGATAATGATGCTTTTCGGCCAATTTCAGTCATCCTGTTTACTGGGAGTGCATGCACTGTTTGAAAATGCAAAAATAGTGCTCAGCAGTGCAGACCTCTGAGCACTGTGTTTGAGCGATGATAAGCGGAGTGCAACAATGGCAAACAATGAGGCATAACATAATTGCAGTTGCAATTTCAAGGTTACTGGATGTACAGGCAGTTGTGTATGTGTATTAGGCAAATGTGAAGGTCATGACAGTCCAGATAGCAGAAATATGCTTACAGGAATATAGTACACAGTGTACCCACAGTCATACATGTGAATAAATGTGATGATACATAAATATATACATAAATAACTGACACAATACTAGTGTCAATAACTGACACAATACTAGTGTCTCAGCCGTCATACATATAATTGATATCAGCTCCACTATGCCAAGTGTCATAAGTTAGAGTGAAAAGTGTATGGAATATCCTGTATTTGAACCCAGGACCTTGTGTATGGCAATCCTTTACTTATATCAGATACCACAAGAAGGTTGAAAAAACCCTTGTCTGTGTTGACATTCCATATCTTACTAATCATTCTTAAGGACTCACTGTTAACAGCTATGCAAAGTTGCTTAGCAGGTTTGTGCAATGCTCAGTAGTGTTAATTGAATGCATCTGGTTTATTTTTTTTTTTTTGCTGTCTGGGTCCTCTCTGTCCAGTTGCCCAGTTTGCACAGTGCCACATTTTGTGAAAATGAGATAAACACAGCCAAACCCGACATTCATTTTTCTCTGGTTCCCATTTTTGTGCTAAGTGGCACATCACACAAACAGTGCCCCCCCCCCAAAAAAAAGAAAAGAAAAAAAGAGAGGTAGTTGAAATGAGGAAAAGCAAACTATGATGTTTACACTAGAAAATGTTAGTACACATGAGAAATTTCTACATAGGTCTGGATTTGAACTCTCACTCCAATGTGCCTTCAGAACAGGGGATAGGTGCCTTATCCATCTTTGCCACACAAACAGCTTTGGAACAAAGAACTAAACTCAATCTGCACATTACCAACTCCAACAGTATCTACAGTGATATCAAACCATACAAGTGTCATTTGTACATTTATTAGTTTTGGATGAATGCACCTAGTGATCACAAAATCTGTCATGATTATTTCTTGCAAACATACACGTTTGCCTTACATTTTTGTGTTTGTTGGTCATTCTTCATTTATATGAACAGTAATATAAGACATGCAGTGTGTAAGCCAGTCTATATCATTGACCTTAAAATGTGTGAGGATATTAAATGGAAATAATATCATATTTAGTTGTCAACAAATTAAGGGCTGGTAGGATGTTAAAGAACACAACTTATGACATGTGTGCTGCTTATTTACATTTCCATCCTTACATCTAACACTTTGTAGATCTAACCTGACATGCCCAGTGGAAGTAAGGCAGCCTGCAGTACTGTTGTGTTTCCTTTCTCACAACCACTAATCATTCACAGTTGTAATCTATTAAAACAAATACTGAAGGGGAGCCTGCAGTATGTTACCTCTCCTACATGGATCCATTTTTTTGGAATTCAGCATTTCTAATGAGTTCACATCTCATCTGCATCTTCACTGTGCTAACAGCCCTGAATCTACACCATATAAAAAGGCAACTGTGTAACTAGACAAACTGCTGGTGAAGAGACTTGTTTATGTTGGAAAGACTGCAGTTAAAACTATTTCTTCAGGATATATTTGTACAAAGGAGTACTGAACTTCAGAAGTTATGCTTCCATTTGGTCAGCTACATACTGCATATGCTGGAAAGTATTTAAGAAAAAAGTGAAGCAAAGACTTTTACACTTTTATCTGTATGCATTACTTAGAAGTGTACTGATGGCATGGGCATGTTTGCCATGGAATTTCAGAAGTATACATGATTGCCAATATATGAAATTGGAATGATGTGTGATAAATATGTACAAATGTTTCAGTGACAGTTCCTGTGATAGTACTTTTAACATTTCAAAGATGGTTTGTTAGCAAAATGTGTCATTTTCCTGTTTTTTTTGGGGGGGGGGTGGAGGGGGCAGAGGTGAGTTAATGTTATGGCACAAACAAGGATATATTGCTCTTGTTACTCTCCTTGCTTTGCATCTGCCTGTTGTTCCTATTTCACATCTCAAGACTGTTTTATGTTTCTCCAGTGAGTAATACTGAGTGGCTAACTTTTCTGTTTGTTCTGTAAACAGTTATTTTGTAGTTGTGTGATACTTATGTGTATTATCCTTCTGTTGTCTTTTAGGACTCCTAGGAATATGCCACCCAGGTGTATCAATCCTTGAAGACCCCCCCTTCACTGATGCTGAGAACCAGGTGATTATGGATGCCTCTAGGCAACATAGTGCTTTTTTGCTGGACAGGGGATGGGGAAATATGGCACATAGGCTGTAAATATGGCACCAGATAGTAGTTGACATGAATGCTGTGAGCGGTCATGGCAGGATATATAAGCAAGTGCACCAGAGGGCCACTGACATGATCAGAACTGCATGGAGTAGAGCAGCTGCAATGGTCTGTAAATGGATGGTTACCAAAGGAGGGCCTGCTAAGGGAACCACCACTGACACCCAATGAAGAGATCCTGCCCAATATTAAATATCCAGACAGCTCCCAGGAGAGTGCAGTACAGCATGTGCTGGATGTCAGAGCAACAGTTTCAGAGATTGCAAGCACATCCCAGGAGGAGCTTCCAGGTAGGCTTTGGTATCTGAACAGCTGAAAACTGCTATATGGTAAAACAACTGAAATCAAGAATTTACTTCTGTGTCACATCTCTTTTTTTGGGGGGGGTGAAGATTGCTATGGTTATTAGCTTAGTTTGGAAGTGTCAGCCACATTCTTGTGGAAAGTATAGTTAATAGATCTATGAAGGGTTAAAAGTATTACCCTCTGTTTTACTGTTAATTGTAATGATGTTCTTGCCTCCTGTGTAACTTCTACCAGGACTGTCTGGATTACAGAGGAGAATCTCCTCTGCAGATGGTAAGCCAAACATTTTTATGTCAGTATTACTGAGCAATTTAAAGAAATATTTTAGTGTGTGCTGTTGATGTCAGGCCTGCTATGTGTACTGCTATACTGTCTGCAATAGCGGCAGCACTATTACTTTGTTAGCATATATTGCAGTATAGTAATGTAGATATTAATTTATTCCTGTGTTTCTTACTTTTTATCACAGATGATCATGGTAGTGGGAGTGTAGGCCTTCTGTCACCTGATATGAGTGCATCAGCAGACTCTGATCAAGATGTTGGCCAAAGTGAGGCACAGTTGGGGGGTGCAAAGGTTGAATCTGACACTGAAGTCGACATACAACCATCCCATGCAATTCCATCGTATACAGCCAGTAGTACTTTGCCTACCCATTCCAGTGAGGTCACAGATATTGGACAGGTGGAGAATGAGGCTATTGATCAGAAAAGTGTGGCTAAAGTAGCTTGAGGGCCAGTTGAGACTCACTGTACCCAAAGTGTGGGCATGGTGCCAAGCAGGAGGGTTAATAGAGGTGCTTGGAGGGATCCTGCTGTCCCTCCTCTACCTGTTGCAGATGTCACTTCCCATGCCACTCAACATATGTTTAGGGCCATCATGGAGGCACAGATACATTTTCATAGGACAAATTGTTAGGGTTGTCGATGTGGCAGAGTCTAACATGTATGGCTGTCTCCACCATGTTAGCAATTCAATGGATCAGATGAATGACATGTTGTAATGCGTGGTGTCTGTGATGGAACATCTGCTGGGAAGAAAACAACATCTAAGTGGCTTTAGGTCAGCCCCATCTTCGGCTGTCAGCGAATGTGATGATCATAATGCTTTGATAGTGGCAGTACTTCCACTGCTCCATCAGTGAGTATGTTGTCCACACCCATATGTGGCAGGCCATGGGGTTGTGGTCCTGGGTGTCCCTGTGAAGGGAACTCATCCAGCAGACATCAGTCACATTCAGGTAGCAGAAGTACATCTGACTGTGGGCATGGAAATGCCAGTACAACTCCTGGCAGAGCCAGTTCTCATGTTCGGGGAAAACAATGATTAACTGCTACCTCTACCATGCACAGCTCACACCTGTCTAATACACCAAGATGAAGAACTAGCATACAGCTTGGCTATGTTCATGCAGACACTCACACACCAATTTCATCAGCAGGACCCCTACAGACACACACACAACAGTTACTAATTTTGTCTCATTGGCCATTTGTTGGCATATCCAACTGTCTGCCTGATTCTCTTTCTTACTCACACACACTCACTGACCTTTTGTGTCAGCCTAGACTTCCTGCCTCCCCCCGCCCCTCACAGAACAGCCTGTGCAAGTGATGATAAGTGTGCCATATCCCTGTTTTCTATCTTTTGGATTCAGGGATACATAAGCTTTGTATCTGATGCTCAGGGTGCATAACTAACTTAGTGTTTAGTATAGCTGCATTTACGGTGTTGAATTGTTAATTGTACCTTTCACATATATTAATCTTGGAAAGTTGGAAAGTTAATACCATCAACATTTCCCAACTTTATAGTGAATGATCTTGGAAGGGTTGTGAAGTCAGAAACTGCAATGTGTATCATTATGTTCTAACTTGTCTATAATGATTTTTCTAGTACAAACATATGGCGCTAAACTGAGGGCATGCAGTGATCAGTACTTTTGAGAGGTATGACTGTGTGATTCTTTGATGCCTGAGGCCTACTTCTTTGTAATGGACACATATAAGTCAAATAATTCTCTGCTGTCACATGTTACATTACTTTCTGTACAAATCTTCCACCTTTTACTTGCTTATTGTACTAACTAATGAAATGCAAGGATATGCCACACATTCATGTTATTAAACAATACACTCTAGGTTCAGGATTTACCTTGTAAATTGTCAGAAAAATATGTATTAATGTGTGTGCTTAATGCTAATTAGAAACTAAATGAGTTAACATGTTTTTCATTCTATTTTATATGCACTATTTTATATACAGCTGAATTTCATATGAGACTAAAAGATGCTTTTGAAACTGCAGTGTGCTTTCTGAAACTTGCAAGATGCCCTCTGACCTAGTAATTGCTAGCACAGCAATATTCATGTTTATGCCTTTTGGAAATGTACTTGAGAAGCAGGTGATTATCTGCTAGGTCAGGAAGCAAAGAATGAACAATGCTATATTCTGTAATGTAATGTAATGATTTTGAACAATTAGCTCTGTTTGAAGTATGAGAACACGCACAGCTGCAGAAAGTAGAGATAAAACAGACAAAGGACTGTTGGAGAAATGAACTGCAATCTATACTTGCTTTGTGCTCAAATTAGCCATAGTACCTTGAATGGTAACATTGCATATATCTAACCGGTGGTAGCCAAGGCCACGTTGTTTTTCTTAGGAAGTTTCTCACAAAAATTGATAGCACAAGCAGAAAATCATATAAACAAGCACTACAAAATGATGATGTTAAAACTTGTGATTTACTACGTCAGCTTGGTAGGCAATGTCTTATTAGAAAATGTATAAAAATGCCTGCATTTCCTGATCCTAGTTAGACAAACTCTGTATTAGCACGTTTTTGTCTCCTTGCTGCAAGATTAAAGTGCCTTAACCTGAACCTACCGTGTATTGATCATTTTTAAAGTATATTTTTCCATTGACAGTTTGGTCCTTCGGACCGGAACCATATCTCTCACTCTGGCTCAGGTCAGAATTGGGCCTGGTGGCATGAACCTGTACAGAGAAGTGGCCACATCAGTTCTTCTGCTTTGAAAGACCTCCGACTGAATTGTCGTTCAAAAGAGGCCAGCCACTGTTTCTGATCTGTGACTGGAGGACGAGTCAACATTCCGGTGGGATCAAGACACAGAGGCTCAGGTAAGGAGGAATTTACCTTTTTCTGTTTTAGATCAGGGACTTGTTACAGTATTGTTTTTGTCAGGGAGATTTGCATGTGCAGATCAGGGACAAAAAAGATTGCTGTCTTGTCACAGATCAGGGAAACAGAATAGGTAGGCAGTTATTCTAGATAAACTGTGAAAAGGTGTAAATCGTGGTACCACATGATAAAAAGGGTTGCGTAACAATTTCTAACTTAGCTAAGGCAACATGGGAAATCAGTGCACAAAAAGTTCCCAAGACCCGCCCTTAACCGAAGACGGGAAATATATGCAATTACAGCGTGCCGATAATGTTAGGTATTATATAAAATGGGTTAATAAATACAAATTTGATGGTAATCTAGATAAACCTTCACTTATTAAACTTGTTAGACAACTTAAAACAGATGCAAAAGGTCAACTAAAAAAGCAACGACAATTAGGAGTCCCTCAGGCGCATAGGTGGCTTGAGGAAGCAAATCGCAGGGAACAGAGAATAAAAAATTCAAAAACAATGTTCTTAGACAAAGAAGATAATAACTTGGTAATAGCAACGGCCCCTCCTTCGCCCCCTCCGCTTCCCTTGCCAGAATATGAAGCGAGTGGACAAGCTGATCCACCTCCACTATACCCAGCTGTTCCTGCAAAACCAAAACTGTTTGTTAGAGATCCTATCGAGACCAGGTCTCGAGCACGCAACTTAAGAGGGGATATTGAATTGTATGAAATGAATAAAAATTCACAAGCTATGAGTGAAGAAGATGTATGTCCACTCATAGAAGTACCAAATATGCAGGCAGGACAGGCAGGACAGGACCCAACTCTTCTAGTATATAAACCGTGGACACCGGAAGACATCCGGAAAGCCACAGAGGGAATTCCCCATACAAAAGTTAATTTTAGAAAATTGTTAGAAGACTTACAGGGCATGAGGTTAAGTTACCATTTGAATGGAGAGGAAATAGACAAAGTAGTTAGACAAATCGTAGGTCCAGACTGGCACATGATCAGTGGCAACTGGAATCCCCGTGACGCAGATCTTAGACCACTCCCACATAGTAACGCAGAATTGGACAACAGAGTGAAAGGTCTGACAGACCGAATCTCTGAGAAATGGAAGCCTAGGGCTGATTGGACTTGCATTAATCAATGCATATAACAAGAAGGTGAAACTGTTGATAGATATTATGCCAGATTATTAGAATGTTTTAATAACCATTGTGGAATGCAGGTACCTGAAGACCAAACACATGACTCCCCATATGAGCAACAGCTAAAGATTGCATTTTTGAAAGGCAGTATTGCACCCATTAGCAGCTTTATTACAAAGCACATGGTAGATCATCGTACAAGTAGATTACAGTCATTACTTGAATATGTAAGACATGCCGAAAGGCATTTTAATAGCAAAAAGAAAAAGAAAACTCAAATATTTGCAGTAGAAGACGAATCAGAAGTCTTTGTAGTACAAACTGGAAAGAAGGGTAAGAAAAATACCCAGGGAAACAAACAATCTGATAAACGATTAGAGGACTTTGAAGAGAGAAAGAAAAGGGGTGAATGTTTTAAATATGGGAAAAAGGGACATTTAGCAAGGGATTGCAGGCAAAATAAAAAGGTAACCACAGAGGACAAGGAGGGTTAGGACTGACTATATGGTAGTCAAGAATCACTGGAAAGGAATGAACAAGAAAAGACAAGTGCAAATGTAGTAGAAGGGGTAGAGGACATGATAGAAGAGGTAGAGGATGTGCATGAAATCACAGATAATGAAAAAAATGAAATTTTAGACTTAGCATTATTGAGCCTAGAGCTCTACTTAGCAGACACAAAACCGGAAGTTACACTTCTGGTAGAGGGGAGGGAAGTTAAATTCCTGTGTGACTCAGGGGCTTCACGGACCCTGATACATCCTTCCAAACTACCGGAAAATTCAGAATCACTTGGCTACATATTAGTGAAAGCAGCTAATGGACAGCTGTATCGGGAGCCTCTCTCCCACAACATAGCGATAACTGACCCAGTTTCAGGGATGACCCAGAAAAGCAAAATTGTTGTTTCTGCAAAATGCCCAGTGAATCTCTTGGGCAGAGACCTAATGCAGATATTTGGCATAGCCGTAGTTCCAACTATGCAGGGCATGGAAGCACAGCGACAAATGGATACTTTTGTAGTGCGACCGGAGGGTGAAACATTTTATTGGTACAGCCAGGACTTAGTTACGACTGGTCCAGAGGCAGTAACCAAAGAACTGATGAACGTAGCCATCAGTAAATCCCCCTCCCTTGACACTGATAAACAGCATTTGTTGCATTGCACTCTATATTACTGTAACAGACCAGGACCTGATAAAGAATATGAGCAAGAACTATTTAGAAATCATGCTAACAGATTAGTATTACAAAATTTGTACTGGGACACAGAAGGAAACAGTGTAGTAAGCTGTTCATTGCCCCAGGAATTCCTAGCACTTTACAAATCTAATCGATTACCACATGTGAGTTTAACTAAAGATAAAAACGTGAAGTGGACAGACCTAGGAGAAAAAGTCACAAGGTGGGAAAAGCAGACAGAGTTAGAACTTTCCGAACAGGGAGTACAAAAGCAGAAACTAAATTGGATAATGCAGACACACCCAGCTGCACGCTCACAGGCAAGTGAGGATAGCTGAGTAGCACTCTTACTAGAGGAAGAGGAAAAAGCCTTACGAGACATACCAGAGACTCTCTGGTCAACAGGGAAATCAGATGTAGGACTTATTCATACAGCAGGACCAGTTACTATCACGCCAAAATCAGCATTTAGACCTCAAAAGAGACAGTATCCCTTGAGAAAGGATGCAGAAATAGGAATTAAACCTATAATAGCAGCCTTACTTAAGGAAGGAGTCTTGATAGAATCTCCTGATTCACCATGTAATACACCCTTATTTCCTGTTAGGAAAGCAAATGGAGAATGGAGTATGGTCCAAGATTTACAAGCTGTAAATGACGCAGTTATACCCAGGGCACCTACGGTGCCAGATCCACACACTTTATTGAATGACTTGAAACCTCAACAAAAGTATTTTTCTGTGGTAGATATTAGCAGTGCATTTTTCTCAATACCGATACACCCTGACAGCCAACATTGGTTTGCATTTACAGTTCAGGGGAAAAGGTTTACATATACGCGACTACCACAGGGATATTGTGAAAGTCCAACAATATTTGCACAGGAAATGGCAAGTAACCTGGCGGGATTTATCCCACCGAAAGGCAGTCAGATTTTACTTTATGTAGATGACATTCTGCTGGCAGCCCCCACCCAGCAAGAACGCAGAGAGGATACCATAGCATTATTACAATTTTTAGCCACTCAAGGACACAAGGTAAACAAAAACAAACTGCAACTTTGGAAAAAACAGGTCAAATACCTGGGATATGTAATATCCAAAGAAGGCAGAATATTAGATGAAGACAGAAAAACAGCAATATTACAAGCACTGAAACCAACTACCAAGAAGGAAATGATGTCCTTCCTGGGTACTACTAACTTTTGTCGGAGTTGGATTCTAAACTATGCCTTGGAATCTGCTCCGCTGACCAACTTGATATTCAAAAAGCCGATGGCAGCACAAGATTTATTACAGTGGACACCAGAAGCAGAATCAGCTTTCTGCAAATTGAAACAACTGATAGCTTCTTCATTAGTTTTAGGATTACCAAACTATCATAAATGATTTTTCCAAACTGTAGATTATAAGCAAGGTTATATGACATCAGTGTTAACACAACAGCATGGGGACAAACAATGCCCCATAGCTTACTATTCATCACAGCTAGACCCAGTGGCACGATCCTTGCCCCACTGTCTACAAGCAGTAGTCGCAGCTCCAATGGCAGTGCAGGCTTCAGCCTCAGTAGTATTGTTCCACCCTCTCACATTGAGAGTGCTTCATGCAGTCGCAATTATTTTACTGCAAGAAAAAGTAGCATATCTTTCTCCTGCTAGACATCTTTCCTGTATGACTATACTGTTGAGCCAACCTCATATGACAATCAAACGATGCACAACTTTGAATCTGTCAACCTTGCACCCAACCCCTGCAGATGGTAAACCACACTGTTGCCTGCAGGAGATTGAGCAAAAGACACTACCTAGAAAAGATCTTACAGATGTTCCCTTGAATGATGCTGAGGTGACATACTATGTGGACGGCTCGTGCAGGAGGGGTCCTACAGGACAGAATCTAGTGAGGTATGCAGTAGTTTCTGATACTGAGATTTTAGAAGCAAAGTCTTTACCACACAACTTATCTGCACATGCAGCAGAATTGATTGCTTTGATAAGGGCATGTACCTTGGCAAAAGGTAAGAGAGTGAACATTTTTACTGACAGTCAGTATGCTTTTTCTACTGTACATGTTTTTGTGCAGCAGTGGAAAAATAGAGGAATGATAATGTCTACTGGTAAACCAATTAACCATGCGCAATTTATTTTAGACTTGTTATACTCTATTCAGTTACCTCAGAAAGTAGCTATTTGCAAATGCGTAGCTCATACCAAGCAACAGGATAGAATTTCAAAAGGTAATGCGAGGGCTGATACAGCTGCAAAACAAGCAGCTTCAGCTTCAGAAGTATTTCTTTTGAGTGAGGAATTACAACCATCTGAGATTTTAGACTTAGAAATGTTAAAAACAATGCAGACACTTACTACAAATGTAGAAAAACAAAAGTGGATAAAACGAGGAGCAATCCTTGAGAAGGGACTGTACATCTCCAAAGAGAAGAAACCGATTTTGCCATCTAACTTGTTTAGATATGCAGCTTTGTTGAGCCATGGGCAGTGCCATGTCTCAACAAGGAGGATGGTACAGTTAGTGAATCGAGTGTTTACGACGTATGGATTTACAAACTACACAAAAATTTTTGTGCAGCATGCCATGTTTGTAACAAGCATCATGCACAAGGGGCATTGAAACCTAAGCAAGGGAGTTTCCCTACACCACCGTATCTGTTCCATACTATTTGTATGGATTTTATAGAGCTGAACAAATGCGAAAATAAGAAGTACTGCCTTGTCATTATAGATATGTTTTCCAAATGGGTGGAAGCTTTTCCAACTTAAAATCCAGATGCAGCTACTGTTGCAAAAGTCCTTGTTAAAGAAATTATTCCTAGATTTGGCATACCGGAAAAGATTTATAGCGACAATGGCACACACTTTGTAAATCAAACTATACAACAACTCAGCCATTATTTCGGGATTTCTCTGAAAAATCATTGCGCATACCACCCCCAATCTGCAGGATTAGTAGAGAGGCATAATGGGGTTTTGATAAATAAGCTTAGGAAATTGATTAGTGAGACACAAAAGAACTGGGTGCACTGTCTACCTCTGGCACTGTTGAGCATGAGAACTGTTCCAAATGCAAAAGGGTTAACTCCTTTTGAAATTCTGTTTGGGAGGGCATATTATACACCTCAATGGAAACCTCTCATGCCTGCAGAGCAGGAGGCTGACAGTTCACTTGCAGAGTATATGAGGCGATTTTTGAATAACAAACTTTTGCATTTAAATTCTGTTTCAGATAAAGAGCAAACCAGACCATCGGAAGCAGCAGTAGCCCCAGGCACATGGGTCTGGGTGAAGGTCATGAAGAAAAAGAACTGGAGTTCTCCGAAGTGGGAAGGGCCGTACCAGGTACTACTGTCAACACCCACTGCAGTCAAGATCGCAGAGCGAGTGTCTTGGATTCATTTGTCACACTGTAAACTGGTTAAGAACTTTGAACTGGACAAAAACCTTGTTACTGTTGTACAACGAAAACAAAATGACCAGGTATAGAGTAAACAGAGATGCAGAACAACCTCAGAAAATTTGCATGATTATTCTGATAGCTATACTGATAACATTGATCTTTTTGTTGTGGCCTTTCCTTTTCCCAGCCACAAGAGTTGAACTGATCAAACGTGATGTATTACTCATAGACTGGCATCCAAACTTTAACACTTACCAAGCAAATAAATATGTGTATGTTGAGACTTTTAATGTTTCGAACTGCTGGATTTGCACAGCTATACCGACAGCATACAGAGGATTATTAATGACTGCTGTCCCCCTAGGGGTCAATGAGACATGGGAAAACTTGATCTTTGATACTTCACCTGTGAAATCACAAGACAAAATAGCATTGTACCTACCTGTTACACAAAAAGGGATTGTATGTTTTTACAAGAATGACACTATTCAGGTGGGTTGGAGCAATTGCAATGTAACTGTTTCTTATAAATGTTATATTAAACCCAGTAAGACTAAAACTATTTGTGATACAAACTATGATGCATATTTCACTAAAATGCATAGAAATGTTGATAAGATACAACATAATCCTATTCTTTTAAAGCAGCTTTCTATTATTGATAAGAAAATGTTTTATGCAGGGCAAGCTTATATCAATACTAAAGTAGAGAATTGTTATTTTATTTGTGGGAAAAAAGCATATAAATGGCTACCTGAGAATTGGTCCGGCAGTTGTTTTTTGGGCTACCTGGTTCTGACCATATGACACACTGCAGCTTTGCCTCAGGGAAAAATTTGAAACATCAGAGAGGTCAGCAGTAAACCTAGAAGTCCTATTAAGAGACCCGAGAATCCAGTAGGACGAATCGAAGCAGGATGGAGAAACCATAACTCCATAAAAAACAAAGATAAACTGACACACATGGACTTGAGTGACACCATTATATCATGGGCAGGCATAGCCCCTGCATATGGTGCAGTGAAATCGATTTGGGAGCTGAGAAAACTGTCTAAACTTCTCGAAGTTATGAGCAATGCAACTTTTTCTGCTCTCGAATTAGTGACTGATGAACTGAATGCTATGAGAACTGTGGTGCTTCAGAACCGCATGGCTCTCGACTTCATCCTAGCAGCGAGAGGTGGTACATGCGCTTTAATCAAAGAAGAATGCTGTTCGTATATTCCTGACAACCAGCACAAGATAAACGACCATCTTGAGGTGATCCAGCAAGTGTCGACCATGACCAAACCAGGCCCAAACCCTCTGATGGACTTTTTCCAGAATTTGTTTGGGGGGGTGGGGTTCCATCCTAATGAACATCCTGATTGCCATTTGTGTGGTATTACTCCTATTAGGAGCATGCATTTGTTGTGGTATTCCCTGCATGAAAAAGTTAATCAAATAATTTATAGATATAGCAGTTTCTGAGACTTTGTATCAAAGTACTGAAATTGAAGAATTGTTGAAAAGTGAAACACTTTCATAAGTTTAAACTGAATGACTCTCTTAACTGCAAATCCTGAATGGAAGAGGTTAGGAGAAGAAGCAAACTGTTTATTCTTTTGAAAATAGAATTAAAAAGTATTAACAGGGGGGAAATGTCAGAAAAATATGTATTAATGTGTGTGCTTAATGCTAATTAGAAACTAAATGAGTTAACACGTTTTACATTCTATTTTATATGCACTATTTTATATACAGCTGAATTTCATATGAGACTAAAAGATGCTTTTGAAACTGCAGTGTGCTTTCTGAAACTTGCAAGATGCCCTCTGACCTAGTAATTGCTAGCACAGCAATATTCATGTTTATGCCTTTTGGAAATGTACTTGAGAAGCAGGTGATTATCTGCTAGGTCAGGAAGCAAAGAATGAACAATGCTATATTCTGTAATGTAATGATTTTGAACAATTAGCTCTGTTCGAAGTATGAGAACATACACAGCTGCAGAAAGTAGAGATAAAACAGACAAAGGACTGTTGGAGAAATGAACTGCAGTCTATACCTGCTTCATGCTCAAATTAGCCATAGTACCTTGAATGGTAACATTGCATATGTCTAACCAGTGGTAGCCAAGGCCACTTTGTTTTTCTTAGGAAGTTTCTCACAAAAATTGATAGCACAAGCAGAAAATCATATAAACATGCACTATGACATGATGATGTTAAAACTTGTGATTTACTACGTCAGCTTGGTAGGCAATGTCTTATTAGAAAATGTATAAAAATGCCTGCATTTACTGATTCTAGTTAGACAAACTCTGTATTAGCACGTTTTTGTGTCCTTGCTGCAAGATTAAAGTGCCTTAACCTGACCCTACTATGTATTGATCATTTTTAAAGTATATTTTTCCTTTGACATAAATGCAGCAGTTGCCACAGTTTTAGTTCAGGACTGACTGTGTCTCATGAAAGCAGTACACAGCCAATACATGGGGAGGAAATGGTAGTGTGAGTTCCCTGACATCAATGTTACTATATGTATGTGAGTAGGAGGAAAGTTTTAGGCTCCTAGGTAGTGAGTGAGTGTGCTATGCATCGTCTATTAGCCAGTGCAAGGCAAGGGTACACTGAGCACACCAACATCTGCCTACATCCACAGCAGCTGGTGGTTCCCCCTCTGACTCCTCATCTGCCTGTGGTGGTGGCAACCTTGGCCTTGGTGGGGGATGTGTGTCCCTTTCCCATGCTGATCCTTCTGAAGCTGTTTTCTCAGGATTATGTTGTGCAGCATGGCACATACTGTGAATATTTTTGTACATGTCCATGAACTGTACTGCAGAGCTCCCCAGATGTATCAAGGTAGTGGAACCATGACTTCAGCAGCCCAAACACACATTCTATGATATTTCTGGTTTAAGCATGTGCCTCATTATGGTGTTCTTTCATGGATGTGTGTGCATTTCTGATGGGTATTGTTATCCACAGATCCAGCGCATAACCTGCATCCCCCAGTAGATGATCCTGTGGGATACCGCCCCCCAGCAACCATCTGGTACAATTGGGATGTGTACCAGGTATGTGAGTCATGGTAACTGCCAGGGTTGTCAGCACACATGTTCAAGATGATTCCCTTGGCATTACACATAACTTTTCAGTGGATAGAGTGGTAGCCCTTTCTGTTTATGTAGAGCCTACACTGTTCCCTGGGTGGTGCCTTCATTTCTATATGTGTGCAATCTATGGCACCCATTACTTCAGGGTAGTGTACTACATAGTAGAACTCCTGCATTTTTCTGGCCCTCTCCTCAGATCTATGGGGATAATATATATGGTCACTGGCAAGTTTGAGCATAGCATTCAAGAACTGGTGGAGGAGCTCATGTTGCGATGCACACATGGTGAAAAATGACCATGTAGGCTTTATTCAATCCCCTGATTATGTTTTTTTAGAAAAGTATAACAGCAAAATTGTGTGTTTACACACACACAGATATATATATATATATATATATATATATATATATATATATATATATATATATATATATATATATATATATATATATATATATATATATATATATATATATAGATAAATAAGACAGAGATAAGGGTGGGGTGAGATAAAAAAAGAAAACAGATGATTAGAACCATTATATGTCATATAAATTCTTTATTACATCAAATATACTTTTATTATAATATTAGCTATACAGTTTTCCAAATCCAAAATAGGATTGTGAATTGTAAGAAGCAATCATTGCAATATGCAGATATTACATATATGATTTTAAATATAGTATAGATTAAGTTAACAACATGACATTAAAGCTAATTTTGCTGGAAATAAAAATTTTAAAAAATTATATTTTTGTAATTAAAATGCTTTTGCTACTTGTGGGAATTGAACCCACCAAATCTGAATACACTATTATACTTGCCTAATACAATTACCAAGAGCTACAGAAGAAAGAATGCATACTTGCTTTTACAGTTAAGATCTGCATGCTTAAGTTGCTAGTAATGTATGGAAGAGCAATAATTTTAGTACAATCATGTTAATTTATGCTGCATACATACCTCTTTCCTCTCTGAGTCTTTCTAATCTTTCAGCATGTGCCTCCCTGTTCACTGAAATTTCCTGAGCTGCTCTAAAATAAAGAAGAAGAGAAAAAGAGACACGAAAGCATCATACTGACCAGTCTTGATTATATACAACTTTCCATATTAGGTGAAGTTGCTTTATTGGTATACATACCTACACAACTGTGGGATGTCAGTAGTCCTAAAGTCATGCAACTACTGATTGAGTTGTGCCTGCTTATACCATTTCAGTCATTATAATGGTGCTTGCATTGATCCCTATTTACACTGGAGACAGCCTTGGCCAGACTGTTTCAAACCTCAGCCTTATACTGAGACCCAGTTTATTCCCCTTGTAGCAGCCTACTGCTGTAGCACTTTATGAGGAGTGCAATAAATATTTTTGACTCCTCCACACCTCACCTTTGAGCCCTGAATTCCAAGTTCAGCACTTACCTTGATAGTCCTCCATTTGCAACTGTTGTAAGTTGGGGCTGACTCTGTCTGATGCTAGCAGTACGCAGCCATTACAAGGGTAAGTAAAGGTTGTGAACATTAGCTGGCATCAATGTTACTGTATGTATGTATGTATGTATGTGCCTAGAATGATACCTATACACCTTATGTGGTCAGTATGTGTGCTATCAGTAGACTCTTGTCCAGTGGGAGGGCATATTGTGCATGCATATTTCTACCTACACCTCCAGCAGCTGGTGGTTTCCCTCTGAGTCCTCACCTGCATATGGCTGTGGTGACCTTGCTAGTGGTGGTGGAATGTGTGCCCCTTCCTCGTTGTGTTCTTGTTTCAGCTGTTTTCTCATGATGATATTATATAGGATAGCACAGACAGTGACAATTTTGGCACAAGTGGTAGGATTGGCCCCACCTGATGTATCTAGGCATCAAAACCATGACTTCAGCAGCGCAAACACACATGCTATGATATTACTTTTTTGAGTATATGCCTCATTATAGCATTCTTCCTTAGGTGTGTTTGCATGTCTGGTGGGTGTGATCAGCTATGCTTCAAGTGTATACCCTGCATTCCCCGTTAAATAGCCCTATGGGATATCCCCCACTGGAAAAACACTAGTAGATTCATGAGTTGAGACAGATTTGGGAGTTGTGGTAACTGCTGGATTTGCCAGCACACACATTTTCTGTTTATGTAGTCCCTTCTCTCTTCCCTGTTTGGTGCTTTGATCTTAATGTGCATAAAGTCTGTGGCACCCAAGACTTCAGGGAATATATATATATATATATATATATATATATATATATATATATATATATATATATATATATATATAGTCACTGGCATGCTGTAGCATAACATTCAGGAATTGATGTAGGATCCTGGAGGTTGATGCCTATAACATCCCCAGCATGTTCCCTGTTGGTCTCTGGAGGGTTCCTGCAGCTAATTTCTGAGTGCTACATATACCTTTGTCTCCAGAGGTATTGGATCCCCTTGGTTTGCTCTTGCTCTCAGTTGAGGACAACATAGGTTGCAGAGTTCTTGGAGTTTGTCTCTATTCACCATGTAGAGCTGTACTATTTTTGCCTCATGCAGACCATGAAAAGTTAAATCGGGTTTAATCACCCTTCTCATTCTTGTCTAAGGTCTATCAGCATCAGTAGAAGAATAGACTTGAGCCTGTTGCATATACACATTCAGAAGAACAGCAGTAGCCCCTAATTTTACTTCAGTGTATTGTAGTTTCTGTGGCTGTATTTCAATAGGTTTTGGAATTTGAGGCAAAAACCTACACTAAGTGTACACAATTGCTTTATAGTTTGTTGAATAGCTCCACCATTATGGATTGGTTGATTAGCATACAATTCAGGTGCTTATGCTGTAATTAGCATTCCACATTTTTTACAAGGTTTATGTGGCTCTACACACCATGTAGATCCACTTACTGACTACAAATTGGCATGCTATCATGTGTGCATTGCAATATGATTCACACATGGTTTTAGTGAGCTACATACCTCTCAGCTGTACATATTTTCACAAAAAATTCCAGATTTTGCCTCATATTTTAGTACATTTTTCATAAAGTGTGGTTTTCTGGCAAATCATTGACAACCCATTAAAGAGTGAAGTCAGAAAATAATGAGAGGTTTGGAGGTATGGTAGTGTTTATTGAAGCCAGCCCTTTTTTATCTAACAATGGAACTGGATTGCCGAAAACCAATTATAAAAAAAAAACAGTAAAAATCTACTTTGATAGTGTTTGGTAGAGCTAAAAGTTTATCCAATACTTCACCAACAATTATTGCACATCCTCTTAGGGAAACACTTCTTTAAGGTGAACAGCAAGGATATCTTGGGATTCTTCCTTTGTAAATTCATATAGACAATACTAACTGTAAAGAATTACATAAATTAAATCCTGCCTATAGCATACCTTATCTGCTTACCCCAGAGGTTAGAAGAGTCACCAACATTAATATATCAAACATTAATATCCAAAGATAGTTTGCATTATAGAACACCCCTATATTACTACTACCCAGGGAGCAGAATGTATTGCTATCTCAGCCAGTAAATTAAAAGTAACATGAAAAACCCACTAAAAATAGAAATAAAGTTCCAGGCCACCAATAAAAGCAATAAACTTTATACAAATCTACAGATGACTTTGTAAACCAGTGTGTACGTAGCCCACTATTTTGGGCTGCCAATATTAATCTTTCATTTCCTGGTTTGAATTTGCCTCTCCTTAAATATTTCTTTCTTGATCAACATAGGGCTCTTCCAGAAGTTTTCTATACTTGGAGCTATATTTATGTTTTTTCCAGATTTCTTGCATTCTCATCTGGTCCTTCACCTTATATTTTTTCTTTTGTTTTTTGGCACATTCAGTTGCTGCCTGTTTTTATCTACTTCTGGTTTGATTTCCATTCCTGCTTCACACCAATATTCTTCTGCTAAATTAAGCAAAGAAGTCATCTTAGATTTATTTTCCTCATGTTTCAAAACTTTCACTACATTTGGATCTTGTGAGGTCAGTAGATGTGTGGAGTCCCATGATTACAGATCTATACATATAATCAGTTTCAAGGAGGCCCATCCATCTTTCAGAACAGGGAATATATAATCTTGGTATACACTGATTTTTATAAATCATTTGGTGAGCATGAAGCATCCTTTTTGTTTTAATATATAATCTATCCAACACTTTTTTGGGCCAGTCAATCACTCCAAAACTGTATGTTAGGACAGGAAGAGCAAATTGATTTATACCTTGGATCTTGTTCCTAGATGTCAATACTGTTCTCAAGATTAATTTAAGTCTTCTAAGGTATTCCTTACTGAGTTTTATTCACATTTGTTCATGTTTTATTGCTGATCATTCATCAATTCCCAAGTATGTATATACTCCCTCTTGCTCAGGTTCTTTTATATCACATTCTTGTCCCAAACTGATGTTTTCCTGGTGCTGCAATGTTTCTTTTTTAAAGGTTGCATTTGCACATTTATCAAAACCAAATTACATTCTAATATCATCTGAAAATTTTTTGACAACCTGCAGCTGTGCTTTCAGTTTCTCATCTGATGAGCTATACAGTTTTAAATCGATAAAGAGAAGATGAGAAGTCATTAGACTGTTGTTTTCTAGGAGCCACATTGGAGCCATGACCTAAGCTAAGTAAACAGCTTAATGGATTAATGGCAAGGCAGAATAACAATGGTGACAGAGAGTCACTCTGGAATATTCCCCTTTGAATTTTTATCTCTGGGATAATAATCCGTCCTTTATTATGGCTTAATTGCAAAGTGGTCTGCCATTGTTTCATGGTTACTGTAATGTAGTCAACCAGTGTAGGGTGCATCTTACACATTATTAAGCACTCTTTTATCCATGAATGTGGGATACTATCAAATACTTTTTTTTGTAGTCAATCCATGCCGTACTTAGATTCTTCCCTTTCTTACAGTTCTCCACTATAACTTTATTTAACAACAAATGATCTTTTGCTCCATATGACTTTCTTTTATTGCCCTTTTGTTCTACTGCCATAATTGAGTTTTTGTCTAAATGACTATAAACGCTTTCAGTGTCAATTCCCTTGTATAGTTTTAGTGAGCTACATACCTCTCAGCTGTACAGATTTTCACAAAAATGTCCAGATTTTGCCTCATATTTTTAGTACATTTTTCATAAAGTGTGGTTTTCTGGCAAATCATTGACAATCCATTAAAGATTGAGGGCAGAAAATAATGACAGACATTTGAGTTTCAGACTCCATATCCCTCAGAAAATTCATGCAAAAGCTGTTATTATAGCAACTTTCTAAGTTTGTAGGAACAATATTTAAAAAGTGACACTATTTTTGGGGCTGTTGTTCCCCCATTACTTATGGCTTTATCCAGATATCTTGCTGTAAGAGGTTGAGAGTTATGGTGAGCTATGTAGTGTTTATTGAAGCCATCCCTTTTTATCTAACTATGGAACTGGATTGCCGAGAACCAATTATAAAAAAAACAGTAAAAATCTACTTTGATAGTGTTTGGTAGAGCTAAAAGTTTATCTAATACTTCACCAACAATTATTGCACATCCTCTTAGGGAAACACTTCCTTAAGGTGAACAGCAAGGATATCTTGGGATTCTTCCTTTGTAAATTCATATAGACAATACTAACGGTAAAGAATTACATAAATTAAATCCTGCCTATAGCATACCTTATCTGCTTATCCCAGAGGTTAGAAGAGCCACCAACATTAATATATCAAACATTAATATCCAAAGATAGTTTGCATTATAGAACACTCCTGTATTACTACTACCCAGAGAACAGAATGTATTGCTATCTCAGCCAGTAAATTAAAAGTGTTTGAATCATTTTTTGCTCTTATGAGTTCTTCTTCACTCAGATTTCATAGAAATCCCTTTACATTGTTGTCCTGTGGAACATCTTTCTTCAAACTCTCACAATGCCTGAAGCAACATACCCAGTGAAATTACATTATTAAATAATCTTACGATTTTCAAGAAGAAAGTTAAAACTCTACCTTTACAGAATACATGCTTGCATTTTAGAAATGGCGAATAATCTGTTGTTTACTACTTAGCTAAGCTGTTGCCATCTGGTGTGACTGCTTTACTGGTTGTATCTATATATTGATGATTTACTTATGTATATTTTTTATAGTCTTATACTAAGTAGCACTTGTCCAAATATGTTATATTCATTCATTGTTAGTATTGCCTCCTTTATTCGCTTGTATTTGCTATTAATATGTCTCTAAACAGTTGTTTATTTTCAACATATATGTGAATGGCAACTTTATTTTATGTAGATTGTATAATAATTGCAAAATGTATGTTAAATTGATTTTAATTCTGTTATTGTCCTATTCTAATTGTAACGTTCTTGTCGCATGGCCTGGATGGTAGCTGAACTGGGTATTGTAGAAGTTCCCAAATGTAGTTAGCAAACATATAAATGAATAAACAGATAAACAAGTAATCAATCAATTCATCAATCAGTTAGACAAACAAACAGACTATTAAGCAAACAACCAAAAAATTAAGTACGTAAAAACACTTCACTGTTCTGTTTTGTTTAGCATGAATGCAAGAAGGAACTAATGATACCAAAGTCATCTAAGATAAAAAATAATTGTAAAATATTTGAAAATCAAGTGGGCCATCATCCTGAGAAAAGAAGTGCATGAGATTCTATTATCTAAAGAAAGGTACTTCTGTTTAGTTTTAAATAAATTTCTTGAACTCCATGATAGCTTTTTTATACAGCAGGAAGTCTTAATATAAAATAGACAAGCAAGGGGTAGAAGTGAGACCTGTTGGGGCAGAGAAGAAGAGGCTATACAATGCCAAGGATTTTTGTTGTGGGTAAGGATAAACATGCTCAGATGGCAGAAGCTTGTTGATCACATCAGGTAGGGAGCTTGAAGTAAAAGGAGTTTTGGAGAAGTCACCTAAAACATTTTTCATTTCCTCCAAAATGTTTGGGTTGCTATAAAGGCTGTTTTGGTGAATACAAAAG
This sequence comes from Protopterus annectens, assembly GCF_019279795.1. Lineage (NCBI taxonomy): Eukaryota > Metazoa > Chordata > Ceratodontiformes > Protopteridae > Protopterus > Protopterus annectens. Next base: position 955,101,364 of record NC_056732.1, read on the forward strand.
TGATGAGTATTAGCTGTTCCAATCTATATCCCATGTACATGTCTAAACTCTTTGTAGGATGGATGAAGCAAGAAATATTTATCTGCCTTGTCATTCTGTTTTTTAGGCTTTTGGAGAGACCCTGACAGTTAGATCCATGCACTCCTCTGCTGAAACCAAGGATGAGTAAATGTCACATTTTCATGAGGTTCATGCATGGAAGTGGGTTGTTTAGTGGACAGACATGCATGGTAGCTTTGATTTAATTTTCCTGAAGCACCAGGCACTGCAGTGCTCCATGACCATGTTGATTAGGACTTGAACTGGTATGCATCTTTGGGGTATTTGTAACAGCCCATTATAGAAGGATGTGGTTCCTATTAATACTAATGAGGTCAAAGACTGGGTGCAACAGATTAAGTTCAACATTTCAGACAAGTCGTTCCCACTGAAGTAGTTAATCATTACATACATCTCATTTGAGGTATGTGCCCCCTAAACAATAACATTTGTTTTGTCCATTTATCCCCTGATATAGCAGGAAGGGATCTCAGAAACCGAATATGTTTGGGATGATCTAAGCAGATGCAATAAAGTTTAGTGTGTGTTATAGTTGTGATTTTTGCCATAAGTATATTTGCTCCATGTTTTTTTCAGGGAGGTGTAAGTGGATATGTTGAAGGACAGAAGAGGATTTCAGAGGAGGAGGAGAAGGAGAAAAGTGCTGCTATTTGACTGACCCAATTCATAGTCCTCTAATCAAAGTGCTGTCTTATCACATCTGAGTATATTTTGGCCATACTGAAGAGTAGGTAGCAAATTCCATGTAGGTTTTAGCCACTTCTCAGAGAGTTCTTATATACCGGTGAGTCATTAATATGCCAGGCTTCAATTTGTTGTGCTTTGTTACAGAGACTAGCCAAATAAAAAAAAATAGGAAAATATCCCTATGTGAAGAAATTGTCTCCACCAACATTTGATATTTACAAGGCCTAATACTGCAGAAAACTTCCTAGCAATGCATCAAGCAGAACAGAGCTACCACACTATAACACAAGGAAGTGACATAAAGTGGACTGATAAAAATAATATTTCTGTGGCCATCTTGTAAATTTGGACATCCTACGGCAATGTAGCAATTGTCTCATGTTGTCAGAGAACCAGTTAAATCATTAAAGAAAATAACACATTATCAGAGAAATGTAAATGCACAAGGCAAAAATCTTGCATACAAATGAGGTTGTCGAGAATATCCACACTACATCCCTCACACATACCACTTACTACACACACACACACACACACACACACACACACACACACACACACACACACACACACACACACACACACACACAAACCCAAACCCACAGATTGTATTATGCCGAAGAGATTAAAAGAAGCCTTCCTAAATCTTTAAGACCTCCAAAGCCGACTTAGGGCAACACTCCTCTTCAGTGATCACTAAAACATACACCAAAAGCAATCCCAAACATCTCACATAAGTCTACATCCAATAGTTCTCAAGAGTAAAGCCCATAAGAAAAGCATGTACTTTACCTAATACTCTTGTCATTGGGGACTTCATTGTGCATCACACAGATACCCCACTCACCAGGTTAAATGAGGAGAAGATAATGGTTAGTTGCCTATTTGGAGCCAGGATCGACATCACTCACACACTCAAGTCACTGCACCCAGGTACCAATATGATTCGATTATAGTCCCTGTGGGTGTAAATGACTTGAGACATACCTCACTGAACTATATGAAATGAGACATAATGGATTTCTCAGAATGTGTCACTGACAGGTATGAGCCTTGCATTAAGCAGCATTTTGCCTTCATCAAGGATGATGCCTCAGTATGAACACAAAATGACTGATTTTATTAACTGGCTTAGTATCTGTTGTCATTCCACAGGGATCCAATATCTGTCAGCATGGTAGGACATGGTCAACAGACCATGTTGCTTTGCCAGGGATGATCCTGTCCCCCCCCTAGTCTTTCACATACTGGCTAAATCTTTATCTACCCACTTAGAGCCTTTTTTAGGCAATGTCAAAAAGATAAAACTGCCAACAAAGTCAAAAAGTCTCCAGGTAAGCTTAAGGTGTTACTGCTCAATGCTAGGACCCTAAGCAAAAAATAAATACATAAATATAAAATAAATAAATAAAAATAAAACTATACCCTTCAAGCCCTACTCACTCTGGAGAATAAGGATGTCTATAATATTATTGATACTTGGTTTAAAGCCATAGAAAGTACTCTGTCAGTGCAAGGCTACAGTGCCTTCTACAAATTTAGACCAACAACAGCACAGACTGGGGACAAAGATGGGGTGTCTCAATCTATGTCAGCAAGGAACATACATCTAGATTGTTTAAACAGGATAATATGAAGGAACTCATCCATGCGCAAGTCTGTATAGATAAGGACCCTCACCATATCATGGTTAGCTACGGGTCACCATCTATGCCCCTAGAGTCTCACAACTCTTACCTAAACCTATAAGAGGCACTCAGCATCTAACCAAACACCTTATTTATGGGTGACTTTAACTACCCCTCTTCAGACTGGGAACCTTACACTGCCTCAAACTTACAGGTGCAGTGCTTCCTGGACTTTGTTAACACAGATACCTTGTAACAGAAAATACATGCTTAGACCAGAGGATCAAAATACCGGATCTGATATTCACCAACATGAGGGAGGGTTGTATCCACCTCCCCCCAATATTACGTCCTCACTAGTGAGGTTGGATCACAAAGCTTTCTCCTTTGAAGTAAAAATCAACCAGAATAAAACAGCTAATCTAGTAACAGTTAAGAACTATTCTAAGACAAACTACATCTTACTAAGTGACAGTTTGTCAAAATTTAAAGATCTCCCTAACCCTGAGAAACATATGAATGGTTGCATAGAAGCTGTCATACCTAACAGAAATAAACCCAAAACAAACACTAAAACCAAACCCCACTGGTTGAATCCTCACCTTCAGTGTATATAATAAAAATAAAAAAATTAAAAAAAAAACCTCATGGCCAAAATCAGGAAGAGCACCTCCTTTAATGACATGAGCTGTCTTATACAACAAAACAAGAAACTAGAGGTCTGTCTAATTAAGTCTAGCAAGGCCAACTATGAGGTCAGTATAACCTCATGGGCTAAGGACAGTCACAAGGCCTTCTTCAGCTATGTCTGAAAGCCTAAAATAACACACAGTGTGATGAACTGGTGGTGAATTGTACTACCCTCACTGATCAGGGTGGCATAGCAAATATATTCGCAGATGTATTCAGCTCAAACTTCTCCCCCTCCCACTGCCCCCTGCTCCAGCTCCTCCAGACGAAATCCCTGTCAACATACTTCCCACAAATATTAGCAGAGACCAGGTGCTGGCCACACTCACTAAAGCCAAGAACACTGCCTGTATGAGTCCCAACAGCTTCCCAGTTGCCTTCTGAACAGAATAAAACATGACCTATCAGGACCATCTCAGGCACTCTTCAGCAACAGCCTCAAAACAAGCTATATTGCTAGTGAACAGAGGTCCACAACAGTCATTTCCTTCCACAAGGGTAGTCCATCAACTGACCCAGGGAACTACAGACCTATCAGTCTAACAAGTCTAACATGCAAAGCTATAGAATTAATTATCATGGAAATGATAAACATGGCCAGTGGCAACCTAAAGACATTGGACCCATCCAAATTTGGCTTTGATGACGGAGGGTCATGCCTACTTAACCTGGTAGACATCTTTGAGAGGGTCACTAAGGCAATGGATGAGGGTAAAAACATACATATTGTGTATCTTGATCTGGCTAAGGCTTTACCCCACTTAGGAATGGTTGACAAGATCTCTGAGCTAGGCATAGATCCCTACATAATTCACTGGATTGCTCACTGGTTCACAGACAGGACCCAAGAAGTTAGGATAGGTGAGACCACCTCCTCCAAGAGACCAGTCACCAGCAAAGTACCCCAGTGACCCATGCTGGGCCTGCTGCTGCTTGGCATGTAAATCCCAGAGGTCAAGGCTAATGTTTGTGGCCACTGGTTCACCAAGTTCGCAGATTATTGTAAATTGGAAGGTATTATAGTCTCTCCCCAAGACACTAACATCTTTCAAGAGGGTTTAGCACAGACAAATGACTGGTGCTAAGCCATGACCTAAACCTAAATGCCAGAAAAAAGCATTATAAAGCCCTTTGGGAAACTGTCCACTCAAGGTAATTTCTCTATCAGTGAAACACCCCTAAGAATTGATCAAGTAGTAAGGAATCTGGAAACATATATAGACAGCAAACTGACCTTTGACCAACATGTAGCTAAGATCTCACCCAACTTATAGGTAATGGTATGGTATCCAGGTCCAAGGAAGTTATAGTACTTCTTTATTCTGCCTTTCTCAGACCCATCATTGAGTACAATGCTCACTTTGGCAAGTACATAACCAGACACTTGCAACATTTGGAATGCCCACAAAGATTTCTCACCAAGAGAATTCAGAGCATGAATACTGTTCTGCACTGATCACCTAAAGGCTCTGTCTCTATATTCAGTCTCCTACAAGCTGCTGAGAGAGGCTCTTTACCTGGCTTACAGGGCTTCTCACAGCCAGCCATGATGGGTGGGTTGCACATGCTCAAAACAAACAGCACCAGAAACACTAGATCCAGGGATCTGAACTTTGCTTGTGACATAAACAGAACATGCTAGAGAGACACATATGTGCCCCAAAGGATCCATGTGCTATGGAGTAGGTTCTCCATTTACGTGAAAAAGAGTTAATCCCTGACCCTATTAAAATGAAGCAGTGACAATAGGATGGAAAATCATAAAATTTATCTGTGGTTCCCTGATGGACAGATGCCATAAATAAGAAAAGTATTATCCTAACTAACAGTCCCCCTCCCAACAAATCCTTTAGTTACTTTCCTACTGACATGCTCTCCTCCATACAGGTGCCCATGATACTCTGGATCAAAATAGGTTTGGGGTGTGTGACTAGATTTGTAATGGCCCTAGTGGTCCTTAGCCTGGTAACAGCCAATGAACTTATGAAATATATATTATTTAACTATGGATGAAAGAAACTAAAACTTAACATTACATATTAAAAACATTTTAAATCACTGTTTGTATTTATATAGACATATTTATTTGTCTGTCTTCTAAGCTGGGTGGCAATGCCTCTCTCAATTTTCCCACTAATTTAACCAACAAAGCCCAAGGCTGCAGTATTTTGAAGGTAAAGGAAATACTTGGTTATCCTGCAAAATCAAGTACTCCCTTTATGCCAAAGTACTGCAACCTCAAAGTTCGTTTTTTTTTTAATTTATGGGGAGTAGAGTTGCAACACACACATGTGTACTCAAAGGCAGTTACTAGGCATGTAATCTAGAAGACCAGTCCAATTTCCCCAACCATTGTCTGTATGAGTTGCTCAAGGTCACTGAATAGGCAAATGGAGTATAAGGGAATCAAAGAGAAACATGGTGGGTCTTCTAATAGTTTAACATTTAGTGTTTTGGGGAAACCCTTCCTTCAGAGGGGAGATGATGTAGGAAAACTACTGGAGCTTGAGACTAGAATGATTTTTAAGTTCCATACCTTAAAGCCTAATGGTATGAATCAAGAATTAGGTATTTAATGAATTATTCATGTTTAGTACATGTTCACTTATTTATTTATTTATTTATTCATTTATTTATTTATTCATATATTTACATTTATATCATAGAAATTTATAATTGGTTTATGGTCACTTTAAAAAAAAAATTTTTTTTATTGTCAAATTGATTAATTAGGAGATTAATTTGTTAATTGTTAAAATGAGAAAGTATATAAATGTAATGATTGCATTGAATTAATTGTGATCCTTGAAGGCGAATTGCCGAGGTACCAGATCGTTGGAATAAAGGAAAGCAAGTTACTGGTGAAGTACTGGCTGGCTGTGTGTTTTCTTATTAATTTCTGACTTTGTGAGGTGTTTTTTGCTATTTGAATTTTGCCAGTTTCTTCACCAGTTTATTTACAATTCTACATTGCATATGTCGCAAGGTAATGAAGGCTCTGAACAGAGCAATATGTCAGGAACAATGCTTTTTTCTGATATAATGAGTGAGCGTGACAAAAAGTACTTTACTATGGATCCCTGGAACGTGGGTACTGATCGTGATGTAGACGGGTGGTTTGTGCAACTGGAAAGACTAATGACTAAAGAAATAGCTTTATATCTGGATACGCGCCTCTTGGAGAAATATGTTAGTCTAAACATTACTCCGAGGGGGCTGCATATCGACAAGTTACCTGCCACACAGTTTTCTGAAGAGGAGTCTGATCTCCTAGACGAGTGGAAACAGGCTTCTCTATCTTGTACCATTAGCTGGCTTTGCACTCTAATTAAATGTAATTTGAGAGCTCATGAAAAGTTGAAAAAGGAGATTTTGCATCTACAGGATGAGGTGGTGGGGGAGTCCTGTTATAGGATGCAAACCTTGAAAGTGAATGAGAAAATATGCACATTAGAGGGAGAGATCATCCAGAGGAAGAGCAATAAGCTTATACGTGATTTGAAAGACTATGAGATTGGTATATTGTTTTCATGGCAACGAGAACCTGTGCGCAGCAGGTCAAAGGTTAGAAATGCAAGTCAGAGACAACGAGGCTTTTCAGTATCTTCAGCGTCTTCATCGGAAAGGAATGTTTCGAAAAATGTAACTTTTGCTAATAATTCAGCGACTGCTAGCGCAGTTGAAGTGCTTGATGGTGCTTTAGCTTCTTCTAACACAGGAGACTCCTTTCATACGAACAGTTCGAACAAGGGACGAAACGGAAGGAAGGGAAGAAACCGCTTTAAATAACTTACTGGTATGTGAAGCTGGTTTCATTCAAACAAATGTTGCTACAGAGACTTTAATGTGCATTAATTTATCTAATTTAGAATTTACTCATGACATGAAAAATGTTTTGTTTAAAGGCAGTAAATTCATACCAACGTTTTTTCCTTTTTTTGCAGACATATATTTTGAAATCAAAGATTTCATTAGAAAGTTGCTGCTTAAAGTCTATTTTAAAAAAGAAGAGTTATTTTCTGAAAGTGTTGATTCTAATGTTTGTAGCACTGATTTAGATGATAGCCTTCTGAATTTGTCTATATATGACTATGATGGGTCAGACCTCAATGAGTTGTGTGAAAATGATGTACAAGCTAAACAGGAAAGTATTTATAACACTGGTTATTGAAAATTGAATGTACCATATCTAAACAATGTTAACAAGTTCATACCCAGTATCACTGTACCTGCCATTTCGATTTTCTTTAAAGTTCTTCTTAGGGAAGTTGAAACAGCATACAAAATATTTTGTAAAGAAAAAAGATGCTATGACCTAAGTAAAAATGAATGGCAAGCATTGAAAGAATTGAAAAAGTTTAAATCTAATTTCATATTTAAATGTGCTGATAAAGGTGGGAATTGGGTTATTATGAACAAATTTGATTATTGTGATATGGTTGATGTTCTACTTTCTAATGGTGAAGAATATAAGAAATTGGATTGTGAGCCAATCAAGATGTTTAATGATGAATTATTATTTTTGTTAGAAAAGGGAGAACGTTTGGGCTTTTTTGAACATAGAGATGTTTGTAGAATGTACATTAAAAAACCTGCTATACCCATTTTGTACGCTCTACCTAAAGTACATAAAAACTTACAAAAACCACCTGGTAGGCCCATAGTCTCAGGGATAGGCTCCTTTTTGGACAATGTAAATACTTTCTTGGATTTTCATCTGAAAGCATACTTAAATAGGGTTACAGCTCACATTTCCAATACTCAAGATCTTATCAATAGTATATCCAAAATTAAATGGTATCAAGATTATTATTGGGTAACTATAGATGTTAAATCACTATACACAAACATAGACATCAGATGGGGACTGGATTCCATTTATGATATGTTGGGGGAAGGGCCAAGAACTAACTTTTTGGTAAGTTTATTAGAGTTTTGTTTGACCCATAATTATTTTTTATTCAACAATAGTTATTTTTTGCAGGTGAAAGGTACAGCGATGGGGGCAGCTTTTGCGCCCTCATATGCTGTGATATATATATGGGCTTTTTTGAAAAAACATTTATTTATCCCACTGACTTCTTTAATAGTAAAGTGATATTGTATCAGCGCTTTATTGATGATCTTATTTTCAACTGTAGGGGAGATATAACTGATTTTTTTGAATTTTTTGAGGTATTAAATAGTAATGGGCACAATCTTTCTTTTTCTTATGAATTAAATAGAACACAGATTAATTTTTTGGATCTGTCACTGTTTGTAGATGGGGAGACTATTGGATTTAGGCCCTATAGAAAATATACCTCAGTTAACATGTACTTGCATGCGACGAGCATGCATCCTGATCATCTATTGAAGGCTTTACCTTATGGTGAAATTAAGAGAATATCTGACCATACTAGTAACACTAGTGAAAAAACTAATGAATTGAATAAAGTTGTGTTGAGGTTGGGTGAAAGAGGTTACAACAAAACACAGTTATCAACATGTAGGGATAAATTACTTGGAAGAAAATTATTTGGAAGAAAAGTAGAGATCATAAATTCTGAATCCAGACATGAAGAGTTGATCATGTAACAGAATAAAGAAGTTGAAAAACTTTTTTATGTAACGAAATTCACTGCCTTTTCTGACAAACTAGTGTCATTGGTCAGAAAATACTGGTATTCAGTCAGTGATGATGAATCTATTGGTCATTTATTCCCTAAGCATATCACGTTCTCATATAAGAGAGGGAAAAATCTTAAGGAACTGTTAAATAATAATTTAATTGAAAGGAAAGAGAACATCATGACTCCAAAGTTGGGCACATACCCCTGTGTTTTTTGTAATATTTGTGATAAGGTTGTGAACCTGGGTGTTATTAATGATGTAAATTTTACTCCCAAACACCATTTTAATTGTAAATCAACAGGGGTGGTTTATATTTTGGGATGTTCATGTAAAAATATGTGGTATATAGGACAAACCAAAAGGATGGTAAGGGTACGGATTTTGGAGCATTTAAAAGATATAAGGAACCAAAATCTGGTTAGCCCTGTTGCTAAGCACTTTCAAGAGAAACATGGTGGGTCTTCTAATAGTTTAACATTTAGTGTTTTGGGGAAACCCTTCCTTCAGAGGGGAGATGATGTTGTAGGAAAACTACTGGAGCATGAGACTAGAATGATTTTTAAGTTCCATACCTTAAAGCCTAATGGTATGAATCAAGAATTAGGTATTTAATGAATTATTCATGTTTAGTACACGTTCACTTATTTATTTATTTATTCATATATTTACATTTATATCATAGAAATTTATAATTGGTTTATGGTCACTTTAAAAAAAAAATTATTATTGTCAAATTGATTAATTAGGAGATTAATTTGTTAACTGTTAAAATGAGAAAGTATATAAATGTAATGATTGCATTGAATTAATTGTGATCCTTGAAGGCGAATTGCCGAGGTACCAGATCGTTGGAATAAAGGAAAGCAAGTTACTGGTGAAGTATTGGCTGGCTGTGTGTTTTCTTATTAATTTCTGACTTTGTGAGGTGTTTTTTGCTATAAGGGAATCAAACCCTGGATAATGAGAAGCAACTTATTAACAGCTTATATCCTCAATCTCCTGCAATAACAGCCAGACTTACTCACATTTATGTGGAGGAGGCAAAGACATCATGCAAAAGCAATTGCATTACTACTTTATATACTATCCTACAACTTAATTAATGTTAATGTGTTTTCACATGCCATCTTCACAGAATATTGGAATATTGTTTGTGGTTTCATTTGACTTTGACATTAAAGTTAGCCTTGTGTATTTAAAAATCTCAGACTTTTAGAAGTTCAAATCATACCTGGTTAGAAAGAGTTTAAAATCAATAAATGCAGGAGGTCGATGCTACATTATTTCTAGAAAAAATTATAAGTAATCAGGTATGAAAGTATTAGGAACATTTGTACAACTATTTTAATACATACAGTATATACTGCAGCATTTCTATGCATGAAATCTGTAGCCGGTTTCATTATTGTTTTGTACTTTTTAAGCTTTTAAACTTATCTTTTTAAATATGTTAATACAATAATGCAATTCAACAATATATTCTGTACTTTTATATTGCACTAAGTAGTAGTTATTTGTGTAAAAGATTCTGGGAAGTATTTATAAAAAAGCACAATGTGATCATGTAGTAGTAAATAATGTGGCAAAGGTAGCACAATGTGATTATGTAGTGGTAAATAACGTGGCAAAGATAGCACAATGTGATTATGTAGTGGTAAATAACATGGCAAAGGTAACACAATGTGCAAAGGGATTAGGCTTGCATGAGTGCCAGCTTAGCATGGTCATACTGGGGTCAATGCTTTATAGAGCATCTTTGCAGCTGCAGTAACAATAACTGTTCAAATGGACTGACAACACTATGATAGATCACGTGACCCAGTCCAAAGCAACATGTAGGTGTCATGTTCAAAGCTGTGTGCATTCACAAATGCATTGAACTGCCCCATATCTGCTACACTGGCACAGTGGTCAGCACACTCAAGGGCACCACAGCAAAGTGACAACTCATTTCGTCAATTAAACTGAAAGGAAATGGGGATGCCAGCCAGTCAGAAATGACAAAGAATAAGCAGAACATACAGAAAGAAAACAGAAAGGGAAGGGAATATTTGTATGGATCAGAGGGTGCAAGGAAGAAAGATTTTTTTGAAGGGGGCAGTTACCCATTTTATTTCAAAGAAGGTTAGAAGGGGAAGGTAGCAAGGGAAAGGCATGGGTAGGAAGGACAATTTAAGGAAGGAAGGAAACAGAGTCAGAAAAACAAACATAGAACACAGACCAAGACTGACATGGGAGGTAGCAACACATAAGGGTACCAACACTGGTGAGACACAGGGTGATAGATAGCAGAGGACTGGACTAGTAACAGGAGATATGGTGTGATGCAAAATGATGGGAAACACAATAAGAGTGGTCAGGCTTGGTGAGGAATGTTTATCAAACTAATTCAGGACTGAAACCATGCTATATTCAGTCACCTCCATGGCTGACATCATGGGTGGGTTCTGCTTTTGGTGGCCTGGTGTTCAGAAGTACATGATGCATGCACATGAAGCATGCATGATGTGCTTCTTGGTTCCCATGTGGGCAACTAGTCACCAGTCCACTTCAGTCCTCAACAGCTCTGTACTTCCCACAGAGTGACAGAGATTAGCCTCTTCTTATCATTTCATGTCATGTACACATATGATGATTTACATGTGCAACTTATAGGAGAACATATCCAGGCATGGGAGTGAATGAACTGCAGCATATAGTAGATGGTGGTGCTGCTACAGGGGTCTATATTAGAAGCTCAAAGAGTGTCTTCGTCGAATGCTTAAACACCAACACGTAAAGAGCGAATGCTGGAAACCTCAAATGGCCACTTCTGCAAATTTTTTTTCTGTGAAAAAATGTGCTTGGCCATTATCGGAAATTGACCTTTTGTCCAATGTAGAGCAAACTCGGAGTTCATATATTTAGTTAGGGGGATGGGAGGCATAGCTCCCCACATCAGGGGTGTGGAGGGTGAAGCCCCCCACTTGAATAGGGTTTTAAAGTTTATTTTTGTGTTTACAGCCAAGTGAAATTTTTTCCCTAGGAAAAAAATTTGTGGAAGTGGCCATTTGCAGTTTAAAGCTTTTGCTCTTTACGTGTCGCTCTTTATGTGTTCAAAGAAAAGGTTGTTTGAGCATATAATATAGAGCCCTGCTACAGACCCTATGAACACATGGCATGTGTATCCTTGAAAAGGAAAAAAAAAAACTCCTGGCTGGGCCTTCAAGTACCAGAAGTGGCAAGGACTGGTCAAGGCATCATTGCATTGGGTGGCTATAAAAGGACAACAGTGCAAGTACATTGCAGGGTCACAGCTATGACATTGCATGGCAGTTTTGAGGTACAGGAAATCACCAGGGACTGTGTGACCACTGAAGTTGCCTAAAAGAGAAATGTCTCAAAAAGACAGAGAAGCTTTGTGTATGCTGGACCAGGAAAATGAGAAAATACTTATATCTGGCAGTACCTTGGATAGTGATAGCTGATGACTACCCAATTGTCTGTAGGAAATGCCTCACATGAGTAGCAGCACAAGTTATTCCTATAGGACAGTGACTTGCACCTGTGAATAGTTTATTCAGACATCATACATGCATTTATTTCATTCATGAACATGTGGGTTGCAACAGCAATAACCTACATCACTAGTCATGTATGTGCCTGCATGGTACATATATATAATTGGCATGGAGCAGTCTGTCTGACACATGGTGTTGGGAGTTACAAATATGATCCAGCTTTTCCACAGGTATGTTATTTTTATGCATTCACATGTGCCACTGGTTGAGTATCCGACACAAAAGGTTAGAACATGCCTGATATCTGTGATCACATGGCTGATGATAATGACACCATGCACATGGCACAATCTGATGACACAGTAACAAGAGGAGGGCACACTCACATCATCCACAACTGATGTGACAGTGTGGTTTGATAGGATAAACCTCCAGCATCACATGTGTCCAGCAAAGGTTATCTCATCCATGTGAGCTCCATCCTTGAATTATAGATATCACCATCACAGATGGCCTCAGCAGGCCACATTGATTTTGGGGTGTATGTATCCAGCATTGGGGGAATGGGTGTAGTTGGCCACTGCTGACAAAACTCCAGGACCTTTATGGCCATCAGTCACTGGATGTGCAGGTCACTGATCCAGGCACAGATATCCAGTACTCACATCATGCCATAGATTTTGACTGTGCTGTATAGTTTGCATGAGATCATACAGTGTAAAATGGTGTACAGGGAATCAGAGGAAACATGCTTGTTGAGGGTATTGCTGGACCAATTGGTAACCATTAGTGCATCTATGTCGATGCAGGCAATCACCTGTGTTGGGCTTGCCAGGGGATGGATGCACATTGCAGAATCCTACTCCAGGTTGATTCAGAGAGTATGCACTATTCCAGAGATGGCCTCACTGTCCACACTGTCTGTGCTTACCTGTAACCCGGGGTTAGGAGACAGTCATGGATATTCATGGTGATGTTCTGGTGGGTCTATATCAGCATATCGAATGCTGAAAACACCAAATGCAATTTAATCGAACTGAAATGTTTGAAATCTCAAAAGAGCAAACTGACAGAACATTGACTTCTTTCCCAGGGAAAGAAATCGGTGTTCCGTGCAAAAACTTTTTTTTCAATACTTTAAACACTGACAGAAGTGGAGGGCTTCACCCCCCACATCCCCCAATGTGGGGGGCTTTGCCCCCACATTCCCCTACTTAAATATACCAACTCTGAGACCACACCACAGTGGAGGAAATAGCAAACTCCAATGATGGCCCACCGATTTCTTTCCCTGGGAAAGAAATTGATGTTCCGTCAGTTCACTCTTCTGAGATTTCGAACATTTCAGTTTGATTAAATTAAATTTGGCATTTTCAACATTCAAAATGCTGATAGCAACCCTGTTCTGGCTCCACATTGAGGACATCCCACAGGGTAAGCTGCTCAGGGCCCCACAGTCCAACACCATCATGCTCCCTATAGCTGTATTCCATGTAACATTTACCCATGCCTGTTCCATGGACTGTTGATACTAACACTGTACAGGTGCACCACAGCAAGATTCCTGTACATGCTCTTGACAAGATACACCATCTCTTGCACACAAGGCTGTAGTCCTAACTCTGCAAGGCCAGGTGGTACACCCAGGCAGCAACCTCTTCAATGGATGGTGTCATCCCTGTCACCCCCAACCTACTAGCCATGTGTAAGGCTATTTGTATCCACCTCACACAACACTGCCACCAATGTTAACATCTCTTTCCACAGTAACTGTCCTTAACCTCCACCTGTGAAAATGTTTTAATTTACTCCTGTCCACCTGTCCTGCCTGTGTGGGTATAATAATGTCGGATGCAAAATATGGCCAGTCAGTTCTCTTTGCATAACCTGGGAGTGTTACCACATGCATCAGTTTTATTCTGTGTTTTTCTTGTCATGGCCTATAGTTGTAGACCAGGCACCACCTCTTTGACAATGTCATGGTGTATCAAACTTACCTTTACCTTGGATCATTCTCATTGCAGCTGGTTCCACTGATGTTTCTTCAACTTGTTCCTCCTCCACTTTTGCCACAGGCATGTCAAAGAGCGCAACTGTGTCCCAAAGTTGTAGCTGTGTTTTTACTACAAAGTTATGCAGATGGCACATACAACAAACATCTTGCTAAAGGTCTCCATATCATACTGTAGTGCACCATCAGTTGTAGCCAAACAGTGGCTGGGGCCTTTAGCACTGAGCAGTCTGAATATACATTCAATGATGTTGTATGTCTGTGAAAGTGTGGTATGATATGTGCCACTTCCATTATGGTCTAGGTGCTGCAGAAGTGGGGGTCATAGACACTGTTCCAATGTGTATCTTGCATTACCTGCAACAGACAACAGTAGAAACCATTATTAGTAGTCTGCTACCTACCTTTAATGGAGCTACTTTATTGGATACTCTGTTAGTGATTATGAGTGTTCCCACCTAACTAGATAACCTTGTGGAAATCATCACACAAGAAATTCTAATATAAATTATATATGCCCAATGTGGGATTCATAAGAACTACTTGGATGATGCATAGAAACATTGTATACAGCATCTCTTGCACTATACACTATTTGACAACTGATGGAGTGAAAGATCTTCCAGCTGATATGCAAAATATTTTGGTATGCACTTTATCCAAGACAAATTATCTAGTTTCCAGAACAACTTGAAAAAGTCTTGGAAATTGGCCCTTGAAGACATGATTGGATGGAGAGCTATGAGTCTATCTTTTCTTTCTAAAGTATCAGTCTTTAAGATGAATATCTCTCTAAAATTACTTTCTACGTCTTCCACATTTTCCACAATAACAAACTCTTTTAACCAGGTTAAATAATCAATAATTCAATTTGACATCCTAAATCACTAAGAATTAGTTATGATAAATTGATGGCCCCTAAATCAAATTAGGGTCTTGCCCTCTCTGACATCTACTTATGTTATTTAACAATCAACTCAATGAGACTTGTCAAGTTTATACATACCAATGCATCACATAATCAATGGCATCCTATCTGGTTAAAAGTCTGGAGCAATCACCTTAATAGACTAACCGTATCTTTCTTACCTAAAGATATTTTAAACAATATGAAAGTCAATAATTTTCTAGTTGAACATACTACATTTGTCAATGATTTATTAAAAATGTTAAACTTTGAAAATATTACATTTTATTTCATCCTTTAAATAAGAACCCTCTTCTTACAATAAATAAAATGATGGACTTATCGCATTTTCCCCTTTTAAAAGATAAAATAATTTAAGACTTGTTAAACGACAACCTCAACTTTTTAGAATATATGAGGGAAAAATGTCTAGCAAAAGGGTACACTGTACTCTTAAATCAAATTAGAAACCTTTTATTTTAAGATATGAAATCAATTCTATATCATAAACAAGCTACAATTTCTTATCAGCCTAATCAGTACATTACATCAAGATAAAGCAATCTCTAAAACTTACACACTTATACAAATGTACAGGTTCAATTACATTTATCACATTTCTAAAACATGGCAAGAATCAGATTAATATATTTTGCACAATAATATGGTCAAAACTATACAGCATAATATTCAAATTTATTTCATTCAAAAAGTTATTTTACACCCAATGCATGATTGACTACAATACTTATTAGACTAGCTTATTTTAAACCTCAAATATCAACTCAGTGTTACTTTTGCTCAAGTGATAATGCAGACTTAGTTCACATAATTTAGTCATGCTCATATCTTAAAAATATGTGGGGCCATCTTTATGTCAGATTAATTAAACCAGGTTTTGATGAAACAGTTTGGGATTGTCAGTTAGTTTTATTACACACATTTCCCAAGGGTAAAGATTACTTTAAAATAAAAACAATCATAACATTCTTTGTATTAATTAAATACTACTTAACACAAAATTGGTTGGACGTGATCAAAATTATGTGAGAAGATTTTAAAGTTGTGATGATTAAACCTATTGATTCATTTAAACTATCTAGGACAGATAAAACAGAATCTGGGAAAAACATTGAATAACCTCTGATTTTGTCCTTGTCATTCTATCAACTATAATTACATACATTTATCAGTATGCTTATAAATCCAACATACTTTTTCTAATTAATATAGTAAAGCATGATACATGTGCCCTTAAAGATTCTCATGTTCCAACAATGAGCAAATAATCTTTTGTTAGTGTCAGTTGATTATTTTATTTGCCTGTTATATTACTTGTAATCCACATTAATACCAACAACAAAATTGTTTCAAGTTGCAAAAGCTCTTTGGTACTGTAGTCTATCTCAGTTTGTAAATAGTTGGGATTTGTTTTCCTCTTATTATTTATATTACTATATTTTACTGTGACAAGCATTATTATACATTAGCAAACATTCTATGGATTCACGTTTATGGAAAATATTTAATAAAAATAATATTTCGAAAAAGATGCCATATAGAGCAGGAGGTATGAGATAGCAATGTAGATGTAGTCAAAGGCCCCTAAAACCTCAATAAAACAGGCTATATCATTGAATGCCTGCATAATGGTAGTTTTGTACAGAAGTGACCATTGAAACCATTACATCAAGCAACTGGTATAGGATTTGCAAATATGTTCCCTGTCAGACAATGAAAGGCGCCTTTAACAATGGCTAATACTATACAAACCTTCCCTCCTCTGGGAATGAACAGTCCATGCATCGTCTTTGATTCCAAGTAAGGGTAGAAAATGTTAACTAACTCTCATATGATGTCTCTGTTCACATAGCAGCAGTCATGAGTTGTGGAGTCATGGAGGTGATGGTATGTCAGTCCCTGGTAAACTCTCCTGTGACATGAAGAGTGGTATAGTGTAACCAAACAGACATTGGCTCCCAGGTTGACCACTAACACATGCTGACTAGTTATAGCCAGTATTACTAGCATTTTACTATGAGCAATATGGTTGTATACCCCAAAATACTGGTGTCCAGAATAGGTGATCACTGTAGTTCATTCTGCTAATTTTATATAGACTGCCATAACTGATTTCATCATTAGTATTTTGATATTGATTTGCATGTCATTATGTCATGCAATTATACTCTACTTTTTTCTCACTACAGGAGTCACACTAGTGTGTGTTTGATTCACCTCCATACATTGCCACTTAACACAGTATTCCATTAAGTAAACCTCAATATCTGTGTATGAATACCTGCTGATCTCACTGATATAACATCACCTCTTTAAATCTACTTGTGTGTAAATTAATTTGTTGCATCAATAAAATTAACTGCTGTATCCACTGTTGTTACAACATTAATATATCTGGATTTCTTTATTGTGATGATGAGTAATCAGATTCTATTATGAGGGAAAACTGTGTCGCTGAAATTACATTTATAAAATAAAACAGTTTATGTTATTAAATGCTTGTGTTTGACTATTAGTATTGAATGTATTCAGTTGTTGAAGTTGGTGAATCAATTACATGATCATACAATGTGTCATGTACATCTAAGAACACTATTTGTGATGTTTCAAAGATAAGCCTTTGCATACATTAACAGTCTTGTAAGTGCCACATGGCACCTACACAATGTATGCATGTTGTCGTGATGAACAACACCACTACTGAAATATCCATACTGCTCATTGTACCTACACAGATGCAAGCACCTATCCATGACCAACAATAGTGTTTGTAAACAAAACAAATTACAACTATGCAGTGCTCAGATATGAGCATGTGGTGAAGCCCAAGCGTAAAGTATCGGCAACTACATGGAAACAATACTGAATGAGGGAAAGTGAAATGGGGGAAACGGGTACACAATAATGTGTAATAATGATCTGGGACTACTGGAGAGGGGAAATGTTTACAGTGTACCCATATCTCGCAGGCATGTGTCTGACCTATTAATACTGGGCATGCTCACATACAGTTACAGGGGACAGTAATAGAACATCAATTAACAGCAGCAGCACAATAGAAAGTGTAGTAACAGAGGACCAATAACATCTCCTGATGTCACTCTGCATTCCATACAGTCAGACATGTTTATGGAATCATATATTTGCCATTAACCACATACTGTAACAGAAACAATGGCAGTATTAAACACATGAGGATGACATGCAATGTAGAGCATAATTATCTTGTAAATAGGTAATTCATATGAGCAAGGAATGACTTAAGAAACTTTTGCATTATGTCCTTTCAGAACACATACCCAAACGGATATCAGAGGGAGCCACAATATCAGTCAATAAGAAAGAACACCACTGAAGGGAGTACAGCACTATCACACCAAATACAGTGTGTGGACGACCTACTTGGTATGAAAATACATGAAAAAATCGGCCTGTAAGTGTGCGTGTAAGCCACTGCAGTCTGACATGTTTGTCTGATAGACAGATGTTGCCAGATACAGACCCCTGTCTATTACATAAGGCACTCTCCAGACCCATGTGTTGAGTGCATGTGCCACATCAGTTAACAATGGAGGCAGACATAAATAACTGAATTGAATGTGTGTGTAAACACAGGTAATATAGATATCATATGAACAACCAGATTTAGTCAGAATATCAGAAATGAGCTACTTATGTTATGTGCATACAATATTGAGCACTAGAATATGACTGAATCTTTAACAAGGAAGCTGTTCCATCATGTAGGACACACACTGCTCCAGAAGTGAACACCAGTATATCTGTGTAGTTATGCTTAAATGCCAATACTCAATGTATGTACCACAGGAGTATTCACAGCACAACATACCCTGAATAAACATTTTGATGCCATGCAGTCACAACCTGTGATGCTATATCATTGTTCAACATAAACATTTATAACAATACCTAGATATAATTGTGTTTATGTAACAGCAGTACATTCATGTAATGCATATAATGTTGTCCCTGTCAGAAATTGAACAGAGAGTGATGCAACTCTACTGATTTATGGCATCTGGATGAATCAAAAGCACCACAGCAGACATCTTACAACTAGTTGACAATGCACATCTGCTAAATTATTATGTCATCTGTATGCATGGTAAACAATTTCTGAGATGAAAGAGATCATGGAGGACTTCCAAACTGTAAATGCATAAATTATCACCATGGTACATGCCAGTCATGTATAAGGCAATGGATTTGGGTGTTGAACAATTGAGCATCTGACAGCAGACAATACATGGATATTTTCCAGGATGAATGCACCATGGTAGAAATGTCACTACAAGTTACATATGTAGTTATGTGAAGGAATTACATCATGCTCTTTCTGCAAGGGATATGAACCTGTAAGAATTTGGATAAATGGATGGAGAAGTGTAAATTCAATCCTGGGGTACTGCCCATGTTCCTTATGGACAGAGGCAGTCTGTAAAATGACACAGGGCTCCAAAACCCAAAGACCAACAACCCCAATACTACCCAATCTTATATCTCAGGAAATAAGATATAATGTTTTCATATCCTGGGTATTATTTGGATATGCTTGTAAATGCTATTGGGCCATTACCCTAGTAATCACCTATGCAACTATGAATCTATATATGCCTGTGATTGCTGTTCTAAGTCAACAGCAGACAGCAAGTTATCTTATTCCCCAAAGCCAAAGGATAACACTTCCTTCATATGTTATGTAAGTAACATTGAAGCAACTGTCATCTTTTCTCTGAATAAAAGCATTGCTATGTGAAAATTTCTCCATTGTTTTTAGTAAGAGGGATCAGCATCTATATGTGTAAAAATCCAATGTGCATGACAACAGTGTGATTGACATGCACAGTCACAATACTCTGAGCAGTAATGAATCGGTTTCAGATAACTAACCAAGATCACAAGTTAAAGAACATTCCCAAAATCGCAAGCACCACATGAATAACATCAACTTAGTGGGAGGAGCTGAGAAATAGCATTCCTCATTTAGCTAGAAATATTTGGAGGCATCTCTATTTAGCTGGAGTGCTTGTTTGGCTTGCTTACTGCACTCTGCTTGAATATTGCTGATCTCTGTCTGCATTTTATTTTTTCACCCACCCATCCAACTGTTGTTGTATTCTTAAACTTGATGACATTTAAGTTGCCTGCCTCTACTATAAATCTGATTTTGGACGCTCCTCCCATTCCTATCTGATCAGCTTATTCTACTGAGTATGGAGAGATCAGTTGAGAAGGTCCACGCCCTTAGTTTCTTAACATTGAAATATCTTCTGCTTCCTCCCTTCCTTCTTAACTTAAAAATCCACTTTATTCAGCTGCTTTGACTGCATTTGTGTTTCTTCCTACTTTACTACTTTATTTTGCTTTTGCTGCTTGTTCCTAAAAGTGTTCAATTGCATTTCTTCTGCTGCATTTTCTACTGATTGCTATTAGCCTGATTAAATTGTAACTGTTGTTCTCTTAGTTTTGATTTAAGCACTTGGACTTTAAGCCAGTTGTTTTACATTAAGGTTTGTAGTCTACACTCTTGTGACAGGAGAGGTAGCTTACATCCTTCTAAGTTGAGAATTGCTGGTTGAAGGCTTATTGTGACTGTTAGTCTAAAAGTGTCTTAGTTTTGGTTTAAGTCCTTGGGCTTCAGGCCAGTTATTTTACATTAAGAAAGTTTGTAGTCTACACTCTTGTGGGAGGAGAGGGTAGCTTATACCCTTCTATCCTGGGAATTGCTGATGAAGACTTATTGTGCTTGTTATTCTAAGTGTCTTTGTTCTGATTTAAGCACTTGGGTTTCAGAGCAGTTATTTCACTCTAGGAAGTTTTGTGGTCAACACTTTTGTGGGAGTATTCTACTTAATTTAAACTGTTTTTTTCCTGTTATGACTGTGATTTTTCTGCATTTTGAATTTCTAGTACTCTTATATTTTATAGCATAGGCTAGATTCAGTCTTGCTGAATCGAAACTGTTTGGCATCATTTGAGCACTAAAACCAGCCATCTTACATTAAGAAGGCTCCTTTGCACCCTTTTGGCAGAAGTGTGCAGCCAAGGATCCATCTGAGTTGGGGATTGCTGGAATAAGGCCCAGACTTGAGCTTTTCATTTGGTTCTTTTTTTAAATTATTTAACTTCGGTTATATTTAAGCATTGTGCTTATAAGGATCTGTGCTCAGTTTTCCAGAGTTGCTCAGAGATTACATTGCTACCCTGTGAGCAGCTCACTTGTGCATTGTGAAGCAGTGAAGTAGTTTTCAACCCCTAGCCCTGCATAGAATAGCTGCTTTTTGTTAGTCTTACAGCAAAACCTGCTCCATCTAGTCCACTCTCCACTAGTTACTACAGTATATACCTATGATAATAGAAGGACAGTTTCTCACTATTTCTCCATCCAGCCTGATTGACATGGGCATCTTGAGGCAATGTAGCAATTGCCTCATGAATACTGACAACTAGTAACTCCTAAAATAAACAAATACAACTTAACAAAAATGTATCTATACTATGAATTTGGAATCAATTCTCTCACATAACAAAAAAACAAGATAGCAAACAAGTTGTCCGTGCACACACTTCACCTCTTGCACATATCATGCTCACAGCACATAAATCCACATAAGTAGAGGCACTTGCTAGAAAGCTCCCTAAAGATCAGAGACCTCATAATGCAAACCAACTGCACACACTGCAGACCCAACAGAGTCCACTACACATAATAATACACACAACAGTGTCTCATGGAATAAGCCCCAAAGGCAAAACACTTCAAAACCAAATGTCTTGGTCATAAGTGACTCCATCATGAGACACACAGATGTCCCCTTCACCAGGCTGAACAAGGAGAAGTTCACAGTCAGCTGCCTGTCAGGTGCCAGTGTCCGGCAGATCATGCAGTTGCTTAAGTCTCTCAGTAAGTACCTTTATGACTCTGTCATAGTCCATGTTGGAGTGGATGACTTGAGATATACCTCAATGGATTATATGACGAGAGAAATTACTGAGCTCTCAGATTATGTGTCCCAGGCAGGTATGTCCTTAGCCCTAAGCAGCATTCTGTCTTCACCCAGGATGATGTCTCAATATAAACAAAAATGATTTTCTTCAACAATTGGCTTAGCTTCTGGTGACAGCCCAGGGGGATCCAGTATCTGTCAGCCTGGAAAGATATGGTCTTCACCTGTCATCCCTTGGCTTTTGATTACTGGTAAAGGTACTTGCCTCCCCATAATGCCCTTTTAGGCAATGTCATAACAACAACATTCCCAATATAAAAAAAATCCACTAGAGACAAACTCAAGGTTATGCTGCTTAATGCTAGGAGTCTAAATCAGAAATTGAACTCACTGGATGCACTTCTTATCGTGGAAGATGCCAGTGTCTGTGCAGTTACAGAGACATGGTTCAAGGCTGCAGAGAGCACTCTGGCCATGCAAGGCTACAATGCCTTCCACACATTCAGACCTCAAAATGAGCATGAACGAACCAAAGGCAGATGTGTATCCATCTTCCTTAAAGACAAATACACCTCAAGACTGGTCAAACAGTATGACTCCCTAGAGCTACTCCAAGTCCAACTAACTGTAGGTAAACCCCTCTTACATATCATTGTTAGCTAGAGGACCCCACCATGAGCCTCAAGAACCACTCTGCATACCTTCACCTATGTGATTCACTCATGATACAGCCAAACACCTCGATCATGGGTGATTTCAACTATCCTTCCATCGACTGGGAGTCACATATGAGCACAAACACATTTGCCCTAAGGTTTCTGGACTTTGTTAATACAAATGCTTTGGAATAGATAGCCTGCACCCCCATAAGGGGCTTTAATGTCCTAGACTTAGTGGTTAACAACATATGGGGTCTCTGCACAACCCATGTGTGTTGCCCCCCTGGTAAGGTCTCATCATAAATCAGTCTCATTTGAAGTAACAATTATACCTGAATTCCCCTCAAGAGCAAAAAGGATGAAAATTTTCTCCAAAGCAAACTAGCCTCCTAAGCAATGGCACTGTCAGCAATGACTATTATACAGAGGTGTACACAAATGCCCTGTGTTAACACCGATACAAATGTATATATTTGGCTGTACCTGAATGGATCAAAACAAGGTCCTCACAAAAAAACAAGCCACACTGGTGGACATCAAGCATAAATAGGTTAAACAACAAGAGGAAAAAAGTAATGTCTAAGAACAAGAGGGAACTGACTCAACAGACAAAGGACACCATCCACAGCTTGAGTAAGCAAATTAGATATCTTGTAAAGTTCTCTAAAGCCAATTGCAAAACTAAACTAGCATCCCCAGCTTAGGATAATCACGAGGTATTCTTTAGTTATGTCAGAAATCTAAAAGGGATGGCCCAGCTTTGTGCTGATCTAGGAGTGGACAATACCACTCCTACTGACCCTACTGACCCTGAGGACATTGCCAACCTGACAGACATGGCGCAAACTTCACCCCCCATCCCTACCAGACATACCCCCAAAGCATGAAACAGAAAAAAACTCTGTGAGTACGGCAGCTGCACGGTCTCAATAAAAGACAAAGCAAACCAAAAAAATGTGAGACCAGCATACAGTGGCACCAGATACATCCTTTATTATAGAAGTGCCCTAAGCAAAAAAGCAGGAACAGACCAGTTTCGGCTTCACAGTTACATAGCCTTCATCAGTGTTAATGTCTGATAAATAAGAAATACTTTATATACATAATTTATAGGACATGTGATCAATTAAAGATGCTCATTAAGCCCTGGTTTAAAGAGACCTCCCAGTTTAACAATCCATTTTTTCTCCATGCTGTTTAATAAATCATGCCATCCTAATTTATTGCTTCTGGGTCTCATTATTTTATCTATTATAGTAAAATTAAATGTAGCATTTTTGTGTGTCATTGTATGTTTATAGAAAGCATTGGTTTCTTTATGGTGTTTAATGTCGCTAAGATGTTCAGAAATTCTGAATTTAAAAGGTCTGGAAGCTTGCCCTATGTAGAATGCTGAATAATTGCAACTAGCTAAGTAAACCACCCAATCAGTAACACAATTAGCAAAAAATGAAATCTCATAGACTTGAGGGGTATTTTGACTACTGAAGCTTTTGGTTTTTAAAACTCTACGACAGTGAAGACAATGACCACAAGGGTGACAACCAATTAAGGGGTCACCTGACAAAGTAACTTGGGTATGTTTCTTATAATGAAGTTGACAGTGTTTATAATGATTGAAAAAGGCAGCAAGATTTTTACCTTTCTTGAAGGAAAAATGGCATCTGTCATCCAAAATTTTGCCAAGTCTGTTGTCAGATGTCAAAATGTTCCTGTGGTGTTTCACAATATCCATTAGTACCTTGGTGTTGCATCCGTATGTAGTAACTAATCTAAGGGCCCCCCCACCCCTATTACATTTGGCTTTATAAAGAAGAAGATTCTCACGCTCCATGTTATCTACATTGTGTTATGTATTTAAAACATAGCCCATTTTATAGCCTCTGTCCTTAAATCTAAGAACCAAATCATCCCTGAAGTGTTCATGAGTATTTCCATCGGAACAAATGTGTTTCATCCTCATAAATTGAGATTTGGGGATGTTCCTACAGATGTGGGGTGGATGAAAACTGGTGGCATGGAGAAGTTAATTATATTTGGGGAATTTCCGATGAACTTCAGTGGTCAACGTGTGGTCAGATGCTCTAGAGACCAACACATCCAGAAAAAAATATTTTGTTTTTATCATAGCTGACTGTAAACTCAATTCCCCATTTGTTTTCATTTAAATATGCATTGAATTCCAATAGGTAATCCACATCCGCTCTCCACACCAACCAGCAATCATCCAGATATCTCCTCCAGATGTCCATTTCGTCTATATATAAGTTATGGGAGTTATCATAAATGATCTGTTCCTCAATGTATGCCATAAATAAATCGGCATATATTGGGTAAAATATGCTCCCTTAGCTGTACCATTAATCTGTAAGAAACATTTGTCCCAATAGAAAAATATGTTCTTCGTGAGCACATGTTCAATGAGACAAAGGAGCAAAGTATTGAAACCTGGTTTATACATTTCTGTTTTGTTTAACCAATAGTCTAAGGCTTCCAACCCTGCCCAGTGTGGAATGTTGGTATATAGGGATGTGACGTCTAGTGTACACATCAGCCATTCTGGTTCTAATTGTACCTCAGAAATAATCTGAAGAAATTCAGTAGTGTCTCTAATACGTGCTCTGACACACTTAAGAAGTGGTTGCAGGTATTTGGTAAGAAAGAGGGACAGAGGTTCCGTGAGTGAGTTCCTGCCAGAGACAATGGGTCGACCTGGGGGATTGTGTAAATCTTTATGTATCTTTGGCAGAAAATATATATATTGTGGACATGGATTAATGATGGTCAAATGTGATTTGGTGTTATTGCTAATAATACCCTCCTCAACTGCTAAGGATAGGAAATCATCAATTTGCTGTTTAAAGAAGGGGGTAGGATCAATACTGAGATGGGTATAATAGCGTGCATCAAACAGCTGTCTGTTGGCTTCCTTGTTGTATTGATTCCAGTCTTGTACAACTACAGCCCCTCCCTTATCTGCCCCTATGATGACCAACTCATGGTTATTGGCTAACTTACCGATATTATCTATAGAAGTTTTAGAAATATTGTTCGCCAAAGGTCTGTAGTTCCTAAACTGGAACTGAAGATCCTTAATTATAGCATTTTGAAATAGGAACACATTATGATTCATAGGGGGCATGAATGAAGAAGTATGATATTTAAATTCATCAGTGATCTTTGAGGTTGTCTGGTCCAGAAAAAAATATTTAAGGTTCAAATTCCTGCAAAAAGATAATATATTGTTAACAAAATTTTCTTCAGGAACAAAAGAACCCGGGATGAATGGTAATCCTTTATTCAAGATTTCCACATCTGAGGCAGTGAGGGTATGTGTAGAAATATTAGTTACATTCACATTTGTTCCTTGTGTACAAACACTTGGAGCAAAGTCTCCATATTGTATACTTCCATGGTGTTTCCTGCCCCCTCCTCCTAGGTGTAAATACTGCAAGGCAATGGAGTTCCTCCTTTTCATTGCTGGGCAGCCGGTGGCACCCACTGGATCAGTCTCTAAGCCAAATGATTCATCACCTGATGTATCTGTACTATGTGTGGATCCCTCAAGAACTTTTTCTTCTTTCTTTCCTTGAGTTGGGTTTCTAGAGTAATCAGGAAAGAAAGAAGAAGAAGTTCTTGAGGGGCTTAGGGGACTATGATAAGGGGGGACCCTTTTAATATTGGTAAGGATAAACATGTTCGATTCACACAATTCAGTAGGACATCCTTTAAAAGGAAACGCACTAAATCTATTTTAAAAAAGGGATCCACACATAGTACAGATACATCAGGTGATGAATCATCTTCTGGCTTAGAGACCGATCCAGAGGTACAATTAGAATCAGAATGGCTGATGTGTGCACTTATACATCACATCCCTATATACCAACAATCCACACTGAGCAGGGTTGGAAGCCTTAGACTATTGGTTAAACAAAAACAGAAATGTATAAACCAGGTTTCAATACATTGCTCCTCTGTCTCACTGAACATGTGCTAATGAAGAACATATTTTTCTATCGGGACAAATGTTTCTTACAGATTAAGGGTACAGCTATGGGATCATCTTTTGCCCCAATATATGCCGATTTATTTATGGCATACATTGAGGAACAGATAATTTATGATAACTCCCATAACTTATATATAGATGAAATGGACATCTGGAGGAGATATCTGGATTATTGCTGGTTGGTGTGGAGAGCGGATGTGGATTACCTATTGGAATTCTTGCATATTTAAATGAAAACAAATGGGGAATTGAGTTTACAGTCAACTATGATAAAAACAAAATAATTTTTCTGGATGTGGTGATCTCTAGAGCATCTGACCACACATTGACCACTGAAGTTCATCGGAAATTCCCTGAATATAATTCACTTCTCAATGCCACCAGTTTTCATCCACCCCACATCTGTAGGAACATCCCCAAATCTCAATTTATGAGGATGAAATGCATTTGTTCCAATGGAAATACTTATGAACACTTCAGGGATGATTTGGTTCTTAGATTTAGGGACAGAGGCTATAAAATGGGCCATGTTTTGCATAGGAAACACAATGTAGATAACATGGAACATGAGAATCTTCTTCTTTATAAAGCCAAATGTAATAGGGATGGGGGGCCCCTTAGATTAGTTACTGCATACGGACGCAACACCAAGGTACTATTGGATATTGTGCAACACCATTGGAATATTTTGACATCTGACACTAGACTTGGTGAAATTTTGGGCAACAGATGCCATTTTTCCTTCAAGAAAGGTAAAAATCTTGCTGCCTTTTTCAATCATTATAAACACGGTCAACTTCATTATAAGAAACACACCCGTTACTTGGTCAGGTGACCCCTTAATTGGTTTACACCCTTGTGGTCATTGTGTTCACTGTCTTAGGGCTTTAAAAACCAAAAGCTTCAGTAGTCAAAATACCCATCAAGTCTATGAGATTTCATTTTTTTTCTAATTGTGTTACTGATTGAGTGGTTTACTTAGCTAGTTGCAATTGTTCAGCATTCTACATAGGGCAAACTTCCAGACCTCTTAAATTCAGAATTTCTGTACATCTTAGTGATATTAAACACCATAAAGAAACCAATGCTCTCTATAAGGCTTTTGACACAATTCCCCACTCAGACATCATTGAGAAACTCACCCAGCTGGGAATTAACCCATATATCATTAGATCGGTAGCCAACTGGCTCACCTACAGAACACATACAGTCAAAGTTGGTGATTCTACCCCTACCAGCAGACCAATTACCAGTGGTGTACCACAAGGACCTGTGCTGGGCTCCCCATCTCTTTGGAATCTATTTCCCAGGCGTTCATGTGAAAATAGATGGCCTGTGGCTTACCAAGTTCTCTGATGCCTGCAAACTGGGCGCAATCATTGAGTCTCCCAGTGATGTTGACATACTACAACAATGACTTGCACAGACAAATGATTGGTGCCAAAGCCATGGACGTAAACTAAATGCAAAAAAAATGTGTTATCATCCCTTCCTGCAAAGGGGAAGTCCCTACAAATTACAATATTAACAGTGCCCCCTTAGCTCAAACCCTGTGGTGAGAGATCAGGGAACACAGATTGATAGTAACCTTAACTTTGATCACCATGTGTCCTCAGTGGTGAGGAAGGCCTTCTATGTTGCACATCTTATAAGTAAGGGCATCGCATTCAGAACTAAGGATGTTATAACTCCCCTTACTCATCCCTCATCAGACCACTAAGAGACTACAATGTTCCCGTCTGTATATGCCTCACCAGACACCTGCAGTAGCTGGAGAGACCTCTGAGGTTTCTCACCAAGAAAATTAGGGGCCTTTAACACATGACCTATATGGACAGACTGAAGGCCCTGTCACTGTACTCTGTATCTTTTAGGCTGTTGAGAGGTGACCTATGCCTGGTCTCCAGAGCAGTCTCGGACCCTGCCCTAATGGAAATGCAAGTTAGATGGGACAAGATTCGCTCACTCTAGGGATCTTAACCTAGCCTGTGACATTAGCATGCTGGAGAGACAGATATGTCTCCGAGAGATTGTCACTCCTCTGAAACAAGCTCCCAGTTCATGTAAATCAGAGCTCCTCAATGACCCTATTTAAGCATAACTAAGACAACTGGCTGGGAGACCGTAAATTTACTCTAGGGGTGCTGCCTATGTCCCTCTTGGATAAGGGAAGTTGGTGCTGATCATAGTTTCATGACACAAATATAGACCATACAACTTGGTCAGTAAGAAAACAATGGTATAACATGACTAGGCTTATAAAGGCCCTAGGAGAAATACCCTTGTAACCTCCTATGCACCTGTGAACCTATGACCATGTTGAGGTACAACTGAGGTAGTGCACAGTTAAGTGGATGACATCACCACTGTTATAAGCTGGATGTTTGTACTAAAAGTGTTCTAAGTACACAATAACCCTGTACAGCTACACATCACATATGTGTTTGCATAATAGTATACACAGTATGAGGGTGAATGACCCACCTATAGCCAGACATCAGTAACTTACATATGCAGTTCCACAATGTACAAAGCACACTCTCAAAATCTCATGCAACATAGGAAAATATGCAGTCCGAATGTGATATACTGCAGGTATGTTAGCAGTATGTAATCACTGCATGGGAAAAATACTATTACTTACTTATGTCATAGAATGCCATTGTAATTCTATCCCATAATTAGAAGGATACATAAAGGTGGTTGTGATGTGGTCAGTGGTATATCACAATAATATCTGTCAAACTATGGAAGCAGTGACCATAGGAGAATCATGAATACAACTGAGATGTGTAGCATCTATGAAGAGATGACATCATCAGTGTAGTTCTAAGGAGATTTATCTGGTAAAATTAGTTTTACATCCAATCAGGGCTTGTAAAAGTTGCTACTACAAATGGGTGTAAAACAATCATGACTCCATTGGTAGTCACACTTGCAGAAGTTAAGCACTGCTGTAGTAGAACATCCTACCTAGCTATTTACACATTACTGAGAATAGTGTCAGATATGCAGGTACAACAGGAGATGTCTGACATTCTAATAGTTTCAGTTTTCTTGCAAAACAATGACCTCATCAGCATGTTGGAACAGGGTATAAGCAGATGATATAATGTAACCATGTGCTCTTAAAGATACCATACAAAAATCATGTAATTTAAAGAATGGAAACCTCCCTACTCCCCATGTAACAAATGTTTGCATCACTTCCCCTCTAAAACATTAAATGACTATCTTTCATCCCATGACACTGTTTTTAAGCATTAATTTACAAATTTGTAGACATAGTATTGCCCAAAGAAGCAAAATTCCCTTTATATGATGGATAGAGAATTGTAATCATTCATGACAGCCAGTATGCATAGCTACACCCTTGAGTAGAAATGAAATTTGTGGATGTAAAAGGTGGTCTTGGGGGATGGTGTAGTCATCTTTGAGTTTAATAAAAAGATATCCAGAGTATAGGTGAATGAGCACATACTCACCTAACTATAAACAACCTCACTTACATACAACTCTAAGACGGTAGGTATTGAACCTCCTTCCAACCAAGGTGCACAATCTAAAAAGCATTGTATTAGTTTCAGGCACCACAAGAGAAGTCTGAATCTCATTGGGGAGATTGTATTTTTGTCAGGATGACCTCATCAGTATGTTTCATGCAGGATGTTTCTGTAAATGTTGTTAGTAGGAAGTTCTGTACACATTTAAATACATATTCTGCAAGGGAAATGGAGACAGTAACTGGCATTACACACCCACATACAAATTTT